>NC_089214.1:9044145-9136645 GCF_963930695.1 Labrus bergylta | reverse complement strand
AAATGTAATTTGTTCTGATTAAATAAATTTTGCCGCTGTAAGGATCAACAATTATCAAAAAACACAGACTGAGGAGTTACCTGGCTCTGGATCTCTGACGCTCTCTTTGCTCTCTGAATCTCCAGGACATCTGTGCTCAGCTCCATACCTTTACCCACAATCTCCCTCTCTAGATCTCTGCGATACTCCTTCTGCAGAGTCACACACACACACACACACACACACACACACACACACACACACACACACACACACACACACACACACACACACACACACACACACACACACACACACACACACACACACACACACACACACACACACACACACACACCAACAATGCTTAGATTAGAGTCACATCTTTAGTACTTTTTAAGAGTGTGTATCTGCTGTCCAGTTTACCTGGTTCAGTATCTGAGTGGCATTTTTGACCCTCAGCAACTCAGGTGTTTCCTCCAGCCCGATGCCGGATAAGCCCCGCCCCTTCACTTCCTGCTCCAGGTCTTTCCTGTACTCTTTCTGTAGGGAGAAATAGTAAGACTATATAAATCAATACTGATTCTGATATAATGATTTAATATCAGTGGAGTGCAGTGTAGAGGAAGTCAGAAAGATACTGATGCAGGACTTGACTGGGAGTCAATGAAGGTGGATAAGTGTGTGAGGGATTTGCTGCAATGCCATAATCCAGAGGAGAAGTGATCAAAGTGTGTATGAGATAAAATAAAATAAGTTAAAGACGGATTAAATCAACTTTTAGGATTACTAAAATACTTTAATTAAATTAATTATTAACTCTATACTATATAACTATACTTAAAAAAATACTGAAAGTTCTTACGTCTTTACTTTCAGAAATTACTTCAAAGAGTAAAATACTTCATCTCCAATTCTTTCCTCTTGTGTGTGTTACCTCGCTGAGCAGGCTGCTGGCGTGAAGGGCTGTCAGGTATCCAGGTGTCTGGTCTGCATCAACTAAAGCTTTCCCCTTTATCTGCTCCACATAGTCCCTACGATACTCCCTCTGAGAGAGAGAGAGTGAGAGAGAGAGAGAGAGAGAGAGAGAGAGAGAGAGAGAGAGAGAGAGAGAGAGAGAGAGAGAGAGAGAGAGAGAGAGATTAGCAGGTTGGTTGTCAGAGATAGGCTGTGTTATAGATCTAGATGAAGTTAGTGATTTGTGATTGATTTGTTTATAGATATCCTGATTGTGGTCACAGTTAAATATTCTTTCTGGTGTAAATTTTAGGGCAGTCAAACAATTAAAATGTTTAATGCTGTTAATCACCCTGTTTTTATTTTGAAATAAAGTAAGCACCTTCTAGTATATCTAAGGTTACAACATTAACTAAACCACAAAAAAAGGAAGTTGTTACAGATCAAAAAACTAAATGAAAGTAAAAATGGGAAATGTTTCATGTCATATCGTTGATTTTACTTTGACTCGAAAACTGAGATGTCTAGGAGGTTTTTTAAAATGAAATGAGGAGTTCAAAGATGCAGCAACGTGTTCTATTCCATCACTGTGACGACAGGAAGACACCGTGATTATCCACGTTGTGCCTCAGAGGACAAAATAGAATGCCATTTATCTCTACTTTAAAAAATGGATGCATTCATTTCAGACCTTAATTCATTGTGATTAACTGTGCTGACAGCCCTAGTACATTTTCATTTTTATAATTGACCCCATCTTTGCTGTGCATGAGTTTAGTTAACAATTCAAGGCCAGCTTCAATTAAAGGCAGGGTTATATCATAGGCTGAATAAATAAAAGCCTGGGCTATTATTTGAAGTTTAACGGTAGATAGGATTGAGGGTTGTGAGTGCTTTACCTCACTCTGAATCTTCTGAGCTTCTTTAGACACCTTGTAGGTCTGAGTGTCTCCAAACTCCATCTGAGAGCGACCTTTGTTCCTCTCATACTCCTCCCTGTACTTCACCTGAAACAGATTTTCACCTGTTAACTGAGAGAGAGAGAGAGAGAGAGAGAGAGAGAGAGAGAGAGAGAGAGAGAGAGAGAGAGAGAGAAAGAGAGAGCTGCAGCATGAGCAGTATCTGTCTGTCACCTGGCTGTGCAGCACTGCGTTCTCCTTGTGGTGGAGCTGTTCAGCTGTGTCCAGAGGGATGTGGTAGTGAGCCTTGGTCTCCTCATACTTCTTCTTATACTCCACCTACAAAAACACACACACACACACACACACACACACACACACACACACACACACACACACACACACACACACACACACACACACACACACACACACACACACACACACACACACACACACACACACACACACACACTCAATCAATAGAATCCCATGCTCCCATAAATTGGCTCATGTATTGACAGTACTGAGTTGTGAAGCAGGTGTGTGATGTCGTCGTACGTTACTCTGCAGTTTGCTGGCGTGCAGAACATGCTCAAGCTGCAGGAGGTTGGGCAGGTCTGAGGTACCTTCAGGTTTTTGGTTCTGGTTGAGCTTATACTTCACCTGGAGAACAGAACAAGAGTCCTTATTAGCATATTACATTCTCCCGTTATTTTCCAAAAATCTAGGAGCGTCATTTTTGGTCATTGGCAGGCTCAGATTGTTATTATTAGTGCCTGACAACAGTACAGAAAAGATAGAAGAGGAAGAAGATTTTTTTATAGCAAGTACCAACCCCTAATTTGCTCTCTTTACCACACTCGACTGACAACATTTTTCTCCTCAGAACACAGAGGGGTTGCTGGTCTACCTTTGCTGCATATTGAGTGAGATCAATCAGTTTTGCAGCAGCAGCAATGTTCATTTTGTTGGTTTAATCTGAGCCTGTCAGTGACAGTAACAACAACTTTTAATGGATGTTCTTAGATAATCGGCATCTTTCATCGCTGCTTGATGAGGCAATCTACTGCAGCAATTCCAAAACATTTTGTTAGTTTTTACGAGCCTTAAATGTTTTAAAATTGGGCACTTTAATTTGTCATTAAATGTAAACAGGACGTACAAGTGAAATGCAGCAGTAAATAATAATCAGAGCTTCTCTCTGACAAAAACACCAACTTTCAGCCTGCTTGGCAGCTCCTCGCTGAAAGAATCCAAAGGAGAGGTTCCCAAATGTTTTGTACTACAGGTAATAAGACTCAAAATATGGTCAAAAAAAATATGCCTCAATAACTTGTTAATTATGATCTTCCTCGGTTAGAGGTTATCATATCGTAATCATCAGCACTTTAACTGTATTTTGCTGTTCATTATATCTACTTATGAAGCTGTGTTTTTCACTTGACTGACAGTCTGTCAGAATGGTGACTGCCTCCTGCTCACTCCTACATCTCAGATAAAATTAGGACATTATGATTCCACTTAATGACAGAAATGCTGATGAACATTAAGCCCAACCTCCAACCTCCAGGCTACAAAACATCAAAACATCAAAACATCAAAACATCAAAAGCACCTCAGGGCTGTGTTTTCCTGCAGTTATAAAAGTGAACATTTAATTCATTTTCCTCACACATGCTCATGTCTTTGATATTTTTCTCATTGATTTAGTGCAATATTCTGTCCCATTTTGAGCCCCTTTTGAGAATGTTTCTGCTGGAAAAACTGATTTCACATGCAGGCATGTTGATACAGACTGTTTGTGGCTTGGTAAGAAGTTTTTTCTGTAAAGCAGCTGAACGTTCCTGAACACCAGGCAGCATTCAACACAACACCCTGTTATGTAACCTTGTGAAGTGAAGAAGCTCTTTTTCTGTGGCTGTGTGGGCAGAGAGCCGACTAAAACTGAACCATGGCATCATCTGTGTGTGTGTGTGTGTGTGTGTGTGTGTGTGTGTGTGTGTGTGTGTGTGTCTGTGTGTCCATGAAAGTGTGTCATCTTAATGTGCATTTGCATGTTTTGATGTCTGTTCCAATGTCTTATATGTATGTGTGTGACTGCATGTTGTGCCTTTTCTTGCATGTATGTGTCGATCAGATCATCAGGTGTGTGTGTGTTTGTGTGTGTGTGTGTGTGTGTGTGTGTGTGTGTGTGTGTTTGTATGTGAATAACCTCACCAACTTCTCTAACTCTCTGCCTACAATCGGACTGGATTTGCCTTACAAAGGTTGCCATGGAAACGCCCACACAACAGTCTGAGTTTCGGAGAGTGAGACAAAGTGAATGAAACACACACACACACACCCACACACACTATACTCTGGTCGGTGGTCGGTATGTACTTAATTTATGTCAGCGCATGAGAAATGATGTGACCGTGATTCACTCACCTGACTGGCCAGAGCAGCGGCAGCTTGTGTGTGTTTGAAAGAGAGACAGTCCAGTGGGTTGTAACAGGGTCGCTGGCCCTTTAAATCTTTGTCAAAACTTTCCTTATACTTCACCTGCAGAAGAGAGAAGAAGAAGTGAACTAAAGCTCATTCAGAGTGTCTCAAACTGTCAGATGTTAGTTCCCCAACATCTGAATAAATGCATGCTGGGCGGACTATGTGAGTGTGTGAGTGTTTGTGTGAGTGTGTATTTGTGTGTTACCTGACTGGCCAGTTTTGAAACGTCTTTGGCGTGCTGGATGTCTGTTCTATCCAGAAGAGAGCCGTCACTGTAAACCGGTAGCTTTGTGTTATTCTTATAGGCTGCCTGCGGAAATTACGCACACACAACACACACACACACACACACACACACACACACACACACACACACACACACATGTGTCATGCACATATTTTAATTGAAAATCTAGAAATGTAGACAAATGTACAGCGATATTCAAGGCACATACACCATCACACAAACCAGGGCATACCAACGCACGCGCACACTCACACACACACACACACACACACACACACACACACACACACACACACACACACACACACACATACACACACACACACACACACACACACACACACACACACACACACACACACAAATAATTTAAAACACACAAAGCTGAATTATATATTGAAAAATTAAAGAGGATTCAGCTTTTACTTATGAAAGATGTCTGACTCTGTGTTGAGAGAATGTCTGAGGAAACACACACACATAGACACACACACACACACACACACACACACACACACACCTTGTAGGCCACTCTCACATAATGGCAGTTCAATGTTGACAGCGGAACATTTTCTATAATTTATCAGCAGTTCAGCTCAGAGAACAGCTGGTTAATGGGACTGTTGTCATGGAAATTACTGTTGGAACATGTTCAGACACACACACATAAATCCTGCCTACACAGACTCACATCGTTGGCCAGTTTGGCGGCGTTGCTGGCGTTGACAATGTCCGGTCTGTCTACCACAGGGTTGTAGTGATGAAGCTCCTCTTTGCCTTTTCTGTAGCCGACCTGAGAACAGTTACTGTGTAGTATGAGCATGTATCCAGTTTGAATCAGCATGTATCACAGCTTCTTCTGTCATAATGCGACTTTCTCAGGAGCATTTTAAATCTGACTGATTCTCAGCTTTTAGAAACTGATATGAAATCCCTCGTACCCTTCTCTCCCTCATACAGGTCTGCTGTTAGTAATGCACAAAATGAATGCAACAAAAGGGTTAATATTTGTGCTGTTACACTCAACTCTACACAGATGAGCTGGTGTTGTTGCCCACACAAGGTGTTACATAACCACTTATTTCTTAGAGATATTATTCTGACATAGTACAGTATAAACGTGTATCAGTGAATGTGTGTGTGTGTGTGTGTTTAGTTACCTCACTCTGGTTCCTGTTGACCTCCATGGCGTGCTCCACCTCCGGCAGTGTTTTCATGTTGGTGTAGCTGGACTTGCCCTTCTCACGGTTATACTTCTCCTTATAGAACTTCTACTCAGAGACCGTGAGCGAGAGGAGGTGAGAAAGAGACACAAAGGAAAGACAAATTAAAAGAAGGAGTGTGAAGGATTGAGGGAGAGCTTATGATGACAAATTCAGCCTGGTGCTGAATACTGAGTGCAGACGAGCGGCTTCCAACTGTGAAGAAATTCATGCCATGAAAGAGAAATGAATGTTAAACTGAGTGAAGAAAAACAGGCATGAAGAACCAAACTGCTGCCATCTGTGTTCAGTTCTAGTTTAAATGTTTTTGTAATAAAGCCAACAGATTGGTAGTTCTGTCTAAAATAGCTTGTTTGTGTTTTGTGACACACTCTATATCATAATGAGGTGAAATTACGATATAATTCATTCAAAAAGCAACTAACACACGTAGATAAGAGTTAGTTAAAACAGAGATGGTTAGTTTTGAACCTTAAGCCCTATATGTACGTATTTTTAGGTCGGAATGATGAATGTGTACATCATGGGCTGTGGTGGCTGCATCATTTTTCCGGCTTGTAAAACAACATTCAGTTTAAAATTCTGCCTCATATTGTTTATCTGATAAACATAGTTACTTTTGTTCAACTCAGAAGCAACACAGAAAGAAACACAAATCAAGCCAACAGTAGAGAAGGAACTGATGTTCTGTAAGGTTAAACCAATGTTTTTTGACGTTTGTCCGGCGGCTTTGAAGAAAGAATGATATGAAAAATAATTTAGCCGATGACTGTTTCAAGACTTCTTTTGGTGTCAGACTCCCACATTGCCAACATTTTCTCTCGTGTTCGTCCAACGGCCGACTTCCTGTGCCCAATAAAAATCCTCCTCTCTCAATCAGCAGTCAGGTATACTAGCCTGCCAGCACTGAATACAAACAACAACAAACAAACATCGGCTACAGACATCTGTACACAGTATTTGCTGCTGGTAGGATGTCTGCAAACAGGGATGCTATCGGCTGATACCGATGTTAAACCGATGTATCGATGCCGAGTGGATGTATTTTGGATTATAAAGGAGTATACCGCACAGATTTAAAAAAACATAACCAGTTTGGTAACTCAGATGTAACAGGCTCTTGATCTTCAGCCTGCAGGTCTGAGATCAGTTTCATTGTATCGCTGCTTTGCAGACACTGGGACTGTCTGGGCTTGCTTTTGTCTCCGTGTTCGACGTTATACGCTCCAGTTAGCGTTTCATTGCTCGGTCAACAGACATGAATCCAGAAAGCATCAGGCCCGTGCCCCAGTTCCCCACCGGATTTATTTTCTGCCCTCTAGGGCTGACTGACACTGAAAACTAAAAGCTCTGTCGCTGAAGGCGTCCTTTCTGTAACGTTTTCAGACACTTAGAATAACAATCTGAGCCAGTCACTGACAAAAACAAGCAACTTTTAGAATGACATCACAGTTATTGCAGCATGTTTCATGGTTGCTGGATGAAATAATCGTACTGGAGGAATAATATTTTACCTTAATGTCATCTTGACCGGAAACTTAAAGTAGTCCAGGTTTAAAAATACTTTTATTTACACATGTGATGGTGTCTTCAGAGATGTCACTTTTAGAAGTGATCCTGTTTGTGCCCTAGTTTTTGAGCGGTGTGTGTGTGTGTGTGTGTGTGTGTGTGTGCGTGTGTGTGTGTGTGCAGTAGGTCAGTGTTCATGTCCTCAGGCAGTAGAGTACCATACAGCTGCTCTCTGTGTTTACACCTAAGCAAACAAAAAGATACCTCTAAACATCCTTGCTCTGTGTTTGTGTGCGTTTCTGTGTGTGTGTTTAAAACTACAAGCATGATCCTAGATTTCTAAACCTAGGTCTTATTTGTGGGTATTGTTGGTTGTAAATGATTAGTTGACACATTCAAACTGTTTTAGTAGATGGCTACAGACAGCAGCAGAAACAGGCTGTCATGGCTGCAGTGTAATGTTCAAAGCTCTTGTTTTTGTCACTGACGGTTGTACCTTTTTGTAAAGTCAGATAATTTTTTAAGGACTGTCCAAAGATTACATCTTTTAATCACAATCAGTGGCTGAATGTTATTAGTTAATCAATAGTTAACCGTGTTCAGTCACATGATTAATCATATGTTTGGATGTCTGTTATTTTGTATTTGAAATTATCAGTTTTGTTATGCTTTTATTTTGCAGTAAAATAACGCATAATAGATTTATAGCCAGAAAATCAGTAATAATGGTTAAAGTGTGTGTAGCATTGGCAGTAACAGCTAAGTATGATGATAGAATGATCAGTCTAATATTAATGTCAGTGACTTTAATGATGATGTAACGGGGAGGACTGATTATGTTTATTATAGAGGATGAACTTGAGCAGCTCTAACATTCACGACAAACATGCTTTTATTTTGAAATAAACTAAGGAAATTCCAGTAGATTGCAATTTACGTCATTAACTTAACCACAGAAAAAGGTAATTCCCTAACCAAGTTCCGACAGACTGAGCTTCCACCGCCTCGACTGGTCTCAAAAATAATCTTTGTCTGTTGGCTGATGTTCAAAAATATTTTGTAACTTTTAGATAATTAGACCTGTACATTTATAAAAACTAGAAAAAGTTAGAACTACTCTTTTAATGCTCCAAGTTAGTCTGTATTTTAAAATCCAAAACCATCATCTCTGCTGTCCTGCTGTCATTCTCCCAGCTCTTCATATTATTATCCAACCAGTGTGTTATTAGTATGAAGATGTTTAAACAGCTCCTATCTACCTGGAAGGATGCTCTTAATTTACAGTCATTTGACTCACATCGCTCTGCGTCTTGGTCAGCTCTTTAGCAAACACGGTCTCGATGGTTTGGGGCATCTGAGCATACAGGCTGCAGCCGGCCTCCTTCTTACCCTCCTCCCTGTACACTTTCTGCAACACAAAACAAAACATCACTCATTTTAATCTGATGAATATGTTATCAAAACATCAGTTCCTCCTCTCTTAAGGGAAGCAGCACAACCAAGCTTTGTTAAGTCACCTGTCCACTCTCAGGCGTGCTAGTATGAAAATAAAAGTTAACAAGAAGGCTAACCTTCCAGATTTAAATGATAAACTATCATAATAACATCATTCTTCATAACAATAAGACATATTGAAATCGTAGTGCTGGTTTCTGACCCATAACTGATTCTTAAGAGAATCAGATATGAGTTAAAACAAAGCAGAAACAACAGACACAAAATAATGGATCTTAATATGGAGCAAAATACAAATTTATAGAAACAAATTTGCAGATCTGCATTTTCATTGTCTTTGCACACAGTTTGTAATACCAAAAAATACTGCAAATATCGGGGCGTTGATCGAAAGACATAACTTCAGTCAAGATAATGACTTTACAAATTTTTATTTAGCTGACATTGGAGCTTTGATAAGAGTACAAGCGTGTAAGAGAGCATAAAGAGTCGATCGCTTGTTTACAAACAGCGACTTTTTCAGCAACCGTTTTTTCTACCTCGCTGTGTAGCTGGGTCTGCTCCTTGGCGTGCTGAGTGTCTTTGGTCTCAGGCAGCAGAGAGTACAGGCAGTTCACCCGCTGCTTCTTACCCGCCTCCTTGTATTTACTCTGAGAACAGAAAAACGACATCAAGATCAATATGGTATTATTCTTTGTCCATAAAAAAGCCCCAATGATCATCATCTCTTGTCTCAGTAGTTCTCTTCATTCTGATTCACTACTCTGCCATTTATTATGTTTAACTATGAGCAAGTTTATCTTTTTTTGTTAAACAACCACAAACTGAATTTTCCACAGCCGCCAAAGTGCAGACATAAAAGACATAACATTTAAACTTAAGACCATTTCTTAAATGCAAGGCCTGATATTTAAATAAACCAGGCTGTGAATAAAGCTCCCAAAGTAGACAAATCACACAAAACCCATTCATAAGTGCCGAGTCTCTTGATCAATTATTAATCTGTAAAGTAGGGAAATAAAAAATGGAGCAAACCCAAAACACAACCGGGCTATTTCAGTCAGACACACTAAAATATTCAGAGTAACACACAGAGGGAGTGTTTCTCACCTCGCTGTGTGTCTCGGCCATCTCTTTAACAAATTGAGTCTGCAGAGTTTCAGGCAGCAGAGAGTATAACGTGTTGGGCAGATCCTCTTTGTCCTTCTTGTATTTTGTCTAAGAGAGAAAAACAACATACAGAAAATGAATACATATTGATGCATATATATATTTCAACTTGTCAGATAGAATTTGAAAATTCCCTGTCCAAAAACAAGACTATTTGGCATAAACCAAAGACAGTCTGTAAAAAGAGGAGGAAATAAACATCACTTAGATACCTTTTTTTAATACTGTGCGTAAGCCTTTTTAGCATTCTTCCAAATACACTTCTTATATACAGTCTATGGGATACATATCTATAGAATATTGAGAAACATACAGTGACATACATGAACGTAGTCCTCACCTCGCTCTGAAGTTCAGAGATCTGCTTTACAAACTCCATCTCTTTGGTCTCCGGCATGTGGTGGAAAACACTGCTGCTGATCTCCTGTCTGCCTTTCTGTTTGTATTTAATCTAAGGAACACAAACATAGACAGAGAGCACAAAGATATGTGAAAATAAAAACTTAAACAAAAGGCTGCTCATGTTCTTATCTATTAGTTACTCTCTTCCGGCAAAAGAAGCGAAACAAATCAACCTACAGGGAACAGTTTATTTAATGCAAAAAAAGAAATGTATCCAACATTCACTTATCTATAAAAGTATGTTATATTTAGGGCTGCCAAACAATACATTTATTAAAACTGTCACTGCATCACAGGATTTCAATAGTTAATCGCGATTTATCTTCTTTTTTTTGATTGCATATTTGAAATTCCAGTGTTTTGGATTTCAATAGTTTTTATTATGCTTTTACTTGACTTAAGCAAAGGGCACAGTGATTCTTGTATGTGGTACATTTATGTGGCTTATTGGAATCGTGGCTCATGAACTGAGAATAAACGGATCAAAGACATCCTAACTGAGAAACACATTGGACATTGGTTTACCATAAAGAACTCATAAGTCTGACACTAGTTCCAATTCACCCCTCAGTAGCTAATTAGATAAATATTTGATTTGTTCAAAATAAGTTTCGACAGTGTGTGCCAGTGGAAGTTGATGAACGTCCACCCACCTCACTCTGAAGCTCCATGGCAGCTTTAGCGATCTTCATCTCTTCTGTCTCGGGCAGCACAGAGTACAGGTTGGTGCTCAGCTCTTTCTTACCTCCTTCCTTGTACTTCACCTGGAAAAGAAAGAGACATGTAACAGGCTGATGGCACGATACTGACTGAACCCTGATGCTGTAAACATGTTGTCTCTGAGTCTTCCTGCACTACAGTGAGAACATGTTGCAGGATGTTCCCAATACTGAAGTTGCTGTTGATTCAAAGGACAACACTGGATAATGAATATTTCTTAGAGTGAAGCTGAACAGCAATGTGTGCAAAAAGTTCACTGACACAGATCTGACTTTGTTTACATGGAGCCTACACTTCTGATTATAAGTTATTCAAAAGCACAAACATCAACTCAAGATAAATTCAGTTTCAACAAATGCATGAGGGTAGTTTGAACATTTTTAGTTGATGAAAAAATCTCAATGTGTTTTAGAATCCCAATTCATTGAAACAGATGACCGGATGTTTTCGAACTAAATAATTTATCTCTGAAATAAAATATCACTTTTAAGAAAAATGCAGCTATTGAGGCTCTTTTATCAATATTTGTCAAAATATATAAAATAATATGTAGCAGTGCGAAGCTCCTCAACTTCAACGAGGAATCACTTGAGAGTCAGATTCCTTATTTTTGAATTGAGCTCGTTTGAATGGACGTTTCCTGTATTCTCAATGTTGTGAGAGGAATTGAATTGTTTTTATTTTTATTGTCTAACGGTTATATGACTCTGGAGCAAAAGGACAATGAAAAGCTTATAATAAAAATACCTCTGAAAGTCCTGTAAACACAGTATGCACTGTACTGTACCTGACTCTGCAGCTCAGTAGCCTCTTTAGCATGTAGCGTCTCAAGAGTTTCAGGTAACTGGTGGTAAAGACAGCTGGTCGCCTCCTTCCTGCTCGCCTCCTTGTACTTGGCCTTAAAGAAAGCATTGCCTGTTAGACACTGTTTCCAACACAGACTGTGTTTTTAGGCTTCTTCTACAGGGTATTGCACATGTTCGTTTCACCCTCTCCTTCTAATACGTGTACATAGCTCAATCTATTTTAAAGATTTTAAAAGAAAAATCGATTTTAAAACATGAAATTGCTACAGCTGCACCTGTAGGTCAAAGTAATATAGACCCTGAACATGTTAAAATGAACAATGTTTCCATTTTCCCCTTTAGAGTGAAACATCTGAATTAAACCACAAAGCGATGAATTAATAAACATGCAAAATGTATGAATGTTTTCCTCACCTGACTCTGCAGCTCAGAGACACTTCTAGCTAACTGAGTCTCGGCGGTTTCTGCGAGCTGAGAGTAGAAGCTCTGAGAGAGGCTCCTGATCCCGTCCTCTTTGTACTTACTCTGAGTAGAGAGAGGCAGAGTATCAGACAGAAAAGATTCCAGTTATCCAAGAATAAAATCGACCAAGAAGAGGAAAGTCAGAGTGACCATCCGTCAATATCTTCATATGTGTCTGTGAATTCAAGTGTGTTCTTTTTTTTTTTTTACCTCGCTCTGTATGTCGGACATCTTGGCAGCGAGCTGTGTCTCAGCCGTCTGCGGCAGCTGAGCGTAAAGACTGGACGACATCAACTTCTTCCCGCTCTGCTTGTACTTGTTCTGGAGGAAACAGCAGCAGGTGGAACAAAACATGTAGGATTCAGTTCAACAAAGTGTAATTGCCTGCAAAGCAATCCCTCCAAGTGAATGAGCCTGATGAAAACACATGTAAATTCTTGTTTTTTGTCCCTGACAGACTCAGATTATTATTCTGAATGTCTGACATCATCACAGAAAGGATCCCTACAGCAGGCCACGGTTCTCTGGAGATGTGCAAACGTCTTTACGGCATTCGCTACTGTTTGATACAATAGCTGAGGCTAAGAGGACGAGGACGTGATGGGTGAAGCTCAGGAGAGAAAAAGAGAATTAGTGACTTAGAAGCAGAGTGTAATCCCTGCAGATCTTACTCAGAACAGATTGTGTGTTTCACAACAGTGCAGTTGCATTACGAGACCTTTGGGGGGCGCCAAAGCGCACCAAACCGAATTCCTACATAATGTTGCTTTAAATTCACTGTGTTGAAACTGAAACAACAACATCAACTCATCATCATCATCTTGTTTTTTTTGTCAGTGGAGTCTGGTAGCGATATGTCCAGCTATTTCTTTTTGAAATAATCCTCCTCCTCCTCTAGAACAAAAAGCTCGATCTCTGTGGATCCTTTCTGTGATGAAGTCAGACACTCTGAGCCTGTCAGGGACAAACACAAGAATGTTGAATGGACACACTTTGATCGAGAGAGCAGAGAACGCATCATTCTGCAGACTGCATAATACTTTCATGACTTCAAACTCTTGATCCCCCCCCCCCCCCTTCAGCTGAATACTTGAGCTACATTACATAAATGCATCTGTTGTGGGAAAACTTTGTTAATGCTTTCCCGGCTACAAACAGCATCCTTAATATCCACTGCATTTAGAAAAGACTCTTCAAAGTGTAAAAACATTATTCATTCATAAATGTCTT
Source organism: Labrus bergylta (assembly GCF_963930695.1). Classification (NCBI taxonomy): domain Eukaryota; kingdom Metazoa; phylum Chordata; class Actinopteri; order Labriformes; family Labridae; genus Labrus; species Labrus bergylta. The sequence goes on along the minus strand of NC_089214.1, from coordinate 9,123,096 downwards.
TGAGGAGAAACTCAGCAGCTTCTCTCCGCCTGAAATATGTAACACAGTCAGTGTGCAGAGTGTGAGTGAGAGAAGTAACCATTCTGCGTCTTAAATCTGTTTTTACATGAAATAACGCGAGTGTTCAGTCCCCCCCCCCGCAGGACAAACATGTTCTGTGAATATGTAAATGTGAGTCATAGATGTGTGTACCTGGCTCTGCAGCTCTGTGACCTCTTTAATGTGCTGCGTCTCCAGAGTCTCAGGCAGCTGGTGGTAAAGAGAGCTGCTCACTTCTTTCTTTCCTGCTTCCTTATACTTCACCTGCAGGACATTACAGGTCACACATCTGGTTCAAATGTGTGTCTGTTTTCAATAAAAATATCAGAGTCATTGACGATGTTTTTATTACTCTTTTTTGTTATGGGTGGCTTTTGTTCACGATTGTTTTATCATCATTAAAAGCTTTTAGAATCGAATGCACCACTGGGGCGCTGATGGCCTAGCGGTTAGATGGTGCCCCATATACAGACTGTGTAGTGTTATTGAAGTATTGAAAACTTTGACAAGTCATCATTTGGCAAACAAAGTCTGCACAATATGGAATGATAGCAAAGTATGTAACATTAAGTCAAAGCTGACAACACTGAACACATCCTGGGGCTGATTTTGTTTTGTTAAAGTTTAATTATTAAAATTGAAGAAGTGTCGTTTTTTAAAAATAAATCAAAGTTTCTCTGCACACTTCGGTGCAGGACAGGCTGAGTACTGAGTCCATACAAGTTAATACGAATGTTAACAAATACAATTAAATGATTTTTATAACCACTGGTATTGGTGGGCTATCAGGATCAGATCTGCATCAGGAAGAAAAAATAATAGAAACTGGAAAAATCCTGAAAGACAATTCTTTTTGTTTTTTAAAAGACTTAAATTGTCGCTCTTCTGCCTGCAGATGTAAAAACCAAAGAGCTGAGAGGAAATCATAGAACAGATCAACACAGAGAATGAGAGATGAGGAATAAGTTGTAGAGAGGAGGAGGAGGAGGAGGAGGAGGAGGAGGAGGAGGAGGAGGAGGAGAGGAATCCAGCAGCCCTGAATGTGTTTCTGATAAGACGACCAGAATAGACAACAGTGGTCAACTTATCTGCCATGTGTGAACAGATCAAAGTGTCCCAGATGGAAAACATGACCCCTAAACGTATCTTTTACCACATGGACACATTTCCTGGACACTTATTGTCAGAAAACCAGAACCAACATTTCATCGTCTGTCTCTAGATACTTCTGTGATCATGTCTGTGGCTCTCAGATTTCTAACAGACAACCTAAATCATCTCGTGTATCTAAAGTCTGACCAATGAGTCTCCAGAACGTAGATCAATAAAAAAGTGAGTGTTGATGCAAACCTGCAGTCCCTCACAGGAGCTGTAATGTTGTGTTAACTTTATGTAAGGGCCAGAGACTCATTTAAACCTGACATTTTTTAATAAGTTGGCTGTTATAGTTAAATTTACTCCATGTTGTTTGAAGGACACAAATCTGTTCAGAAGATATCTTAATGAGCTCAGCACAGAAGCATGTTATAAATTAAAGCAGCACGTTTATTAGGATCCAAAAACAACAGATTAAAAACTTGATCAACAAACAATGATCTATAAAAAATCTAAATAAAGAATTAACTTTGGGTAGCCTTAGTCTGATATAATTCAATAACTAGGCCTGGGTCCAAGGGGAGGGAGGGTGCTCCAGCCACAAGCTGGTCTCGGGCAGGGGCAGGGAATCTAACCTCTCACACAAGGTCTTTGCACAATAATGGTTTTTATTTGCAGATTGCATAAAGCAATATTTTGCATTTTCTCTTTATTAAGCCGGGACACGCACACCGATAAACAAGATCTCTTCTGCAAAAAAGTCCTGAAGGCAGCTGGTAAATGTCACACAACATTAAGCTGAAGAAATCGTTGTTGAAGACGCTGCTCAACAAAATGCTCAGAAAACTACAACAACAGTCACCATTTGATCTCATAAAAAATCAAGATAACCAATAAACTTGGGGAGTCAAATTATTTCCTGTGATTGGATCAACATTTTTACCTCCAAAAATCTTCAAGAGGGGGCGTATAAGACTTGGTCGGGTAATTTCCTGTGAGTGAAAAGAGTAAGAAGAGTTCCCTCACCTCGCTGTGCGTCTCGGCCATCTCTTTAACAAACTGAGTCTGCAGAGTTTCAGGCAGCAGAGAGTATAACGTGTTGGGCAGATCCTCTTTGTCCTTCTTGTATTTTGCCTTAAAACAAAACAAAATGATGTTGAAAAGATTTTCACCTCCTTAATTTGCTCTTTTTTCATCATGTTATGGTGTGAAATCACTGTTAGTGGATACGAGCTGCCTCTGTTGTGCACGTCTTTAGATTCTGTTAAAACCACCAAGATGACACCTGGGAGCTAGTTCAGGCAGACAACTCCAGCTGCACAGATTTTACACTGGCATACATCATTCTCACAATCTCAAATCACAGACTCCCAACTGAGCGGTCTATCTAAGCTGCAAGATTTCTCTCTCTCTCTGCTCTGTCACTGCCTTGCCGTCTTGTACCAGCGCTGCACTTAAATCCCCCCCCACCACCCCAGCATCCACCTGCAGGCTCCTGGAGGTTTAAAATATTATGTCATCACTCCTCAATTCCTGCATATATAAAAATAAAATAAATAAAATAATATAAATATATATAAAATATAAAATAAATCTACAAGGAGTGTTGAGGTCGGAGCCTAGACGCCAAATACAAACTACTTTCAGCTGCAGTAAATATTTCAAACAGGCAAACGTGAGTCGTCTGACTGAAATACAGTCATTGTCATTGTTTGTGTTCCGTTAACTCTCTCTCTCTCTCTCTCTCTCTCTCTCTCTCTCTCTCACTCTCTCTCACTCTCTCTCTCTCTCTCTCTCTCGCTCTCTCTTTCTCTCTCATCATTTTGTCCTTTGTGTCACTATTTCCTTCTTGCAATTTCACCAATGATGAAAGAAGAACAAAAAGAAATGTCAATGAAAACAAAATGTTAAAAACTCTGTAAGATCCTGATTGAGCAAACATCCACAGACCATAGAGGCGTTCAGGGTCCTCACCTCGCTCTGTATTTCTGACATCTGCTTGGCGAATAGCGTCTCCGCGGTCTCAGGGAGGAGCGAGTACAAGTTGGTACTGATCCCCTTCTTCCCGTCTTCTTTATATTTCACCTGACGGAGAGCGCACAGAGCTCGCTTTACCAAAAGTACAAAACAAACACATCAAGGTGATACGTTTTTACTCTGCACGTGTTTCCCACCTCGCTGTAAATGTCTCTCCGCTCTTTGGCCAGCTGTGTCTCTGTGGTTTCAGGAAGCTGGTGATACAGAGAGCCGCTCGCCTCCTTACAAACGTCCCGTTTATATTTCACCTTCAGAAAGATTCAAGAATAAAGGAATAACCAGCTACATCAAGCTCCTCTAATGGTTCAAATTTCAGCTTATTTTAGAAGACAACTTTGACTGTAGCATACAGGAAAAATGTTCAGTTCTTTCTGGAAAACCAGTCAACAGATCAGGGTTTTTACTTCTTTAGGAGGTTGGTGGTTTGCCACAGCTAAACTGAGCTGGACAGTTATCCTGCCCTGAGCAGGCTTGCTCTGATGGCTCAGTTACCATAGTTACTGAACTGAGACCCATATAAGCCTCGGTAATGGAACTCTCGTTGAAATTATCAAGAGTTATTGAAGACTCTAAAAAGTTCTAAATAAACTATGTATTTTTTTAACAAACTGCCCTTGTGTTTAATTTTGTTATGTCATTATAATTTTATTTTATACAAGAACTCACTGGACACAACAACCCTTTCATGTTAATTGTTGACGACTGAACAAACATCTAGTTACAGCAGCATCGATCTACACAAGACTCCCTCCATCACTTCTATCACAGCTGACTACAGGCCTGAACCTGAACACATCATACTGCACATGTACTCACCTGGCTCTGCAGCTGTGAAACTTCTTTAGCATGCAGAGTGTCCAGAGTCTCGGGCAGCTTCGAGTAAAGGCAGCTGGACGCCTCCCTTTTCCCCGCTTCTTTATATTTAGTCTGAAAAGAAGACAAAATGAGTAATTATTTTCCATTAGAAGTCAACACTTCTATGCTGGTAGCATAGTGGTTAGTGCGCACGGCACATTTACAGAGGCTGTGGTCCTCCTAACAGGCGTCTCGGGTTCAAATCCGACCTGTGGCATCTCTCTCTCTCTCTCTCTCTCTCTCTCTCTCCCCGATTTCTGACTCAACCAACTTCCCTACCTCTAAATAAAGGCATAAAAAGCCCCAAAACAAAACTTAAAAGAAGAAAAAGTCAACACTGTCTCTGAAACTTCAAATCATCAACCAAAGTCAACTGACCCATAAAAAGAAAAGCAATCTAACCTCTTGTACTATTTTCTTCTAAGAGTGCTCCAATTTGTTTTTTGGCAGAATCTCTATCCTCCTTATCAACAAGTTTAAATAAGTCTAGGAGCTCCTCAAAACATGTCTGTGAAGCTTCTTGTTAAAAATCCACTCTGATCCTGTATTTTATCATGACTATAAACGCCTCTATTCCTGAACAGAAAAAGCTGTTTCTACGTCTGTAGCTTTAAATGCAAATGACTTTGGTCTGACCACGCCCCTCTGGAAGGGCTTCGGTGGCTCCGGCTCTTGACAGTAACTCCTATGAGGTTAAATGACAGTTTTTTTTCCAGTGTAGTCTGGTCACTTTATTAATATTTAATATTCATTAAGCCTCCAGAGTATTTCTCATCAGGGCTCAGGTTCAAATATTAGAACCTCCTTTAAATGAATAAATATGTCGCCGTACCTGACTTTGTATTTCAGAGACAGCCTTGGCAAACTGGATGTCGTTGGTTTCTTGGAGCTGAGAGTAAACACTGACGGTCTGGCTCTTCTTCCCGCTCTCCTTATACTTGTTCTAAAGACAAAAAGATCAAATCAGACAAATAAGCGGGTGTGTGATCTTTAAGTACTGTGGTGATGTGTCTGCAGTGGGTAACTGTCTTCTTTCAAATGTGAATGTGCGACACGTTGTGGTTAAAGGCTCCGGGTTCACTTCTGTTGCAGAGATATCCACAAAAATGATGCGCAAGTCAAGAGAACTTTCCTGTCTAGTTTTGTTTTCAATATTTTTCCTCTTTTTCTTTGAGAAAACTGCAAATTGAGGACATTTCTCAGCTTTATACTGATGGTGGTGATGTAAGACTCTTTGAGGTCTTTGAGCTTTTTCTCTCTGTTAACAAACAGGCTCGCTGGACTTTGGGTTAAAGCAGAACAGAGAATCCATCTATCAGACTTTTATCCTCAGAGAGTTTTTTACTTAAGAGCCTCTTCTAAAAGAAGAACACAGAGAACAGACAGCATACATAGGCTGAAAACTCTCCTCTCTGGTTACTGCCTACGTTTCATTTTACAGCTTCATTTAAACTTCACATACCGGTGAACTGAATGGAGCCTCTGTTTGGACTAAACTCTAGTGCTGCTTAAAATATCCTTTTTCCTGAAATATAGTAACCTAATAATAAAGGGAATGATCTTTGATTGAAATTCAGTTTTTAATTTGAGAGAGCAGCTTTCTGAGTATCTTTGCACGGTCAAATCAGTGCAATCGAAGAACAGGATTTATTATTGTGTTATTGTGAGAAAATCACAACAAATTCAGTTTATTTTTCAGGTATTTACTGCTGAAGTTCTCCAGAGTACAAATAAAGATTGAACCCAGAGATGACAGCGTTTATTTTACAGACATATCTGGAGGGGTGATTTTTATTTCACTTTTGATCTGAACACATTGAAGCTTCTGAAGTTGCTAATTGGACTCTCTGGCTCTTAACCATGAACAACAAAATGTTTGAGACACAAATATCAGCTGCGTTTTTCTCATGTTAGTGGTACAAGTTGTGTTGTTTCTGATGATTTTCCTTCAAAGAGAGTTTTATCTACTGCGTGAGTGTGTGTGTGTGTGTGTGTGTGTGTGTGTGTGTGTGTGTGTGTGTGTGTGTGTGTGTGTGTGTGTGTGTGTGTGTGTGTGTGTGTGTGTGTGTGTGTGTGTGTGTTCTGTACCTCGCTCTGTAACTCGGTCATCTCCCGGGCAAACTGAGTCTCTGATGTTTCAGGGAGCTGAGAGTACAGAGACGACGTCATCTCCTTTCTTCCTTCATCTTTGTACTTTTTCTGTTCAAACACAAAAAATGAGAACGAATGCAGAAAATAAATTACCTGACTGATTAAATCGTTTTAACTTTTCATGTGGATGTTTTTCACAAACACCTTACGTTATAAAGGGCCAGTTTCAACAAATTTCATAAATGACTTTTTCTTCCACTTAGTAGTCTAATTCAAGGCATGTCGCAACCAACTATTTGTCCGACTAATACTCAAGTGTGTGGTGTCAATGTGATTATTTTAATTCCAGATCCTGCTGCCTTCGACGGACTACACACAACAGCCAATGAGAGCGAGCAGACCGGGAAGGCGTCACCAAGCAGATGCTGTATACTTTTACAGCTCACGAACATGTCAACAAACATGAACAATACTGTGCCATGAGCCAAGTGGAATATTGACAAAGACGATGAGTTTTCTACAGACAGCAGGTGTATGATCTTGTGGTCTGGCTGAATCGTCGAGTGAATGAGGTCAGGGGATTATAAAGTTAATAATCGGTTGAAACTGTCCTTATTTCTGTGGTTTCCCATGTTTTGAAAATCATTGTGTGCAGCCAGCCTAAGCAAGAAAATGGATGGAAATTGTGTGAACTCTTTAAAGTCATCAAAATGTGAGATACAGTTTTGTTAGCTTGTTTTTGAAGGCAGTGAGAAAACATTCAACATTTTGAATTTGAGAAAACAGATAGAAAGAGAAAGATAAAGACTCACTTCACTCTGGAGATCAGTTGCTTCTTTGGCGTGTTTGGTCTCCAGAGTTTCAGGAAGTGTGGAGTAAAGCGACGACGCCGTCTGCTGCTTCCCTGCCTGCTTGTACTTCACCTGATACACACACACACACACACACACACACACACACACACACACACACACACACACACACACACACACACACACACACACACACACACACACACACACACACAAATATAAACACAATAAACGACGACACACCTCTGTTCACACTAAAGTATCAAACATCACAGTTCTTTTTGAAACAGATGTTTAAACTTCAAAAGTAAGTAAGTAAAGTAAGTTTTCTCTGACTTCCTTTATCAGCCTTCATCCTATTGGTCATTGATATAGCAACCATTTATGACATCATCAGATCTATCAGCTAATAACCAATAGAGCGTCATATTCCAGTCCCACTTAAACGTGGACCATATAAGTGCCATAAAGAGACTTCCCTTTTAAAGGAATAGAAATGAAATGATGTGTTCTAGCATCAAGCTAACACCGAACTTCCCTTTGAAAAATTCTTTATGGAGCTGGCAGAAAAATTCTAGATACGTCGGAAATCAAAATGTGTCTGTTTGCGTTAAAAAATGCAGCTCAGACCAAACATTCCAGGAGTTATTCTGGAGTGTTGTGCATGTGTGGAAGCAGCATTCGAGAAAGAGTAAAGAGGCCCAGACTTCTTATCTCTGCGCTGTCTGTCTCTGCACTTAAACATCCGACACACTGAGTGATAACTTCACCAACATGTACAGAAATAAACTCTGACTGCTGGTTTTGAAGAGTCTCCAGCTCTTTGCTTTCTCTGTTAAGTTTCCGTTTTAATAACATTTGACATGTACCTTTAACTAATTCACCAACTGAATTAAATCTGAATGTGTCAACTTGAAACACGTCATATTTAATGCAACCAACACACGACACATGCATGCTAGCGTTAAAAAACAGATCCTATAAAATTAGATTAATGGCGATGAATCACTTCCTTTTTTAATCAACTTTTCTTTTTGCACTGTCTTAGGCTGAGAGTAGTTTACTTGCTATATTAATAGTACGGACTTCTGGTAGAGTGAAGGTTATGTCACAGACAAAGGAACTCGAGGAGCAGATCAAAAACAGTTGAACAGATCTAAAAGGAACGTTAAGAGTGAATGACATCAAATGTTTGATGGCATAAGGTGGATATAACTTTTGACTCGTCAGCTGAGCTGTCTTGAGTGTTTTTAAAGTGAAATGAGACGTTCAAAGATGCAGCAGTGATGTTCTTTTCCATCACTGTGACTCCAGGGAGACACTGCAATGCCTATGCACGGTGCCTAGCTACATAATATGTTCTTAAGAGCACCACAGAGGATACAGATATTCTAAAAACTGATCTTTCAAAAATGACTGAGTGTGACTTCACTCGTCCTCTAATGATTTTTAGATTGGATTTTGTTTTGAATTTTTTCCTTTATTTAGCCAGGACATGCACACGGACAAACAGGATCTCTGCTTCAAAAAGGTTCTTGTCAAGACAGCAGCAGGTCAAAGTCACATTAAAGTCGATATTACTCTGAATAAATCGTCATAGAAGAAGCTGCTTTAGTTCCACAAATACTCTGAAGACTACAACGATCTTGTCTCACTTTGATCTCTAAAAACTGAGATAAATAAAGAAACTTTGTGAGTGACATGTTTTCCTCGGTTTGGTTTTAAGCTTTAAGGGGGGGGGGGGGGGGGGGGGGGGGGGGGGTGTATAAGACGGGGGTTGGGTAATTTCCTGTGAGTAAAAAGAGTAAAAATAGTTCCCTCACCTCGCTGTGCGTCTCGGCCATCTCTTTAACAAACTGAGTCTGCAGAGTTTCAGGCAGCAGAGAGAATAACGTGTTGGGCAGATCCTCTTTGTCCTTCTTGTACTTTGCCTATTAAGGAGGAGGGGAATCATCACATTCATGCAAATAGAGTCATTTTCATATAGAAAGAAAGAAGAAGTGTGAGATAAGAGGAGAGTAGTACGGAGCGTGACTGCACCTCGCTCTGGATCTCCGACATCTGTTTGGCAAAGTGTGTGTCTGCTGTCTCAGGGAGGAGGTGGTAGAGAGACGAGGAGGCTTCCTTCTTACAGCCCTCCTTATACTTCAACTGCATCACAGAACAAAGACTCGGATCAGAACAAGGGTCTGCACCCGTCCCTAAAACTGTCTGTCTATCACTCCATAGTGATATTTATGTCCTCTGATTCCTCTGATATACATAACTGTTTATCAAATGGGAGGTTTGAACTTCAATGGACTGCTTCTAATTTGAGTTCATCTGACTCTTTGACTAAATCACTGACATCAGAAACATGGCACCAGAAACAAAGACAATTTATTTTTTTCCTGCAGGAAACAAGGCAGACAGTAACACTCCTCAAATAAAGACTATTGATACTAAACTAATACCATGCTATCGTCATGTAATATAAAAATAGTTCTTTATATAGAGATGAATTCCAAAAAATATAATCAATGACACGCCAACAAAAATCACAGAAATCAGCTCACTTTGTTACTTTTCAATTAAATGTATTTTATGAAGTGAGTCTGGTGGCCCTGAAGAGAGAGAAGTAACAGCTCTTCCTGGTTAAAAAGAGATCTTAACAAAAATGTCCATCTGTCCAATGATCATCCCTGTTATCAAGCGTATCCCAGTTTTAAAGACACATAGGAGTTAACAATGGTCTTCAGTACATAGAACAGACAGCTGCTGAGGTGAACTGAGTGTCACCTGACTCTGGAGCTCCGTCACTTCCTTGGCCAACTCAGTCTGAAGTGTCTGAGGAAGACTGGAGAACAGAGTGGACGACATCTCCTTCTGCACGTCCTCTTTGTACTTCACCTGCAGGGACAACAGTGACTCGTGTTTCTACGTCTGACTGATGAAAAGTTTGATCATTTACAAAAGTACCGATTGTCTTTAACTTGACTCACAATCTGCAAAAAGTACAAAAGTGCAGAGACATCTTCATGGCTAAATTTGAAATGGCTGCTGAGTACATTGGAAAGGGAATTGCTTGACATTGATAAGTTATCACTGAATTTCAGCAAAACAAAGATTAGAATCTTTGGTAAATCTCCAAATAAAAAAAATAATTATCATGATTCAGTTGAACTTCAAACCACAAAATAACTGACTTTGTCTCATATTCAGAGGTTGTTTGAAATCAGAAAGAGTCAGCATGAACTGACGGGATAAAGGTTTGAAAACAGCCACCGCCAACTCCTGGGTTGTGTCTGAAATGACACAATCATCCTCTTCTCCCTACTCACTCTATAGAGAGTTCTCTGTAGTGGACTATGTAGTGTACTCATTCGACACAATTAAAAAAAACATTCATACACTACTTGCTCACTTCTGTGTAATACACATATTAGATATAAAGTATAAACAGCATCATATCGATAGCAGTGTGTGATCAGTACCTGGCTCTGTAGCTGTGAGGCCTGCTTGGCGTGTTGAGTGTCCAGAGTTTCAGCCATCACAGAGTACAAGGAGCTGCCGGCATCCTGCCTCCCAGACTTCTTATACTTTGTCTGAAAAAGAAAAACTGTTTAAGATGTTTTTTCTTCACTTGGTCAGTTTGAGTCACAACGTTTTTCAAGACGAAATGTTTGCTTTTGATTTCAAGCATATAATTATACAGTGGGCTTTATTGAACGTCTAAAAGACTCAGATTCTTCATCCGTCTAATTTCTTGTGTCTAAAAATATGACCCAAGGGATCTCTTATGACAGTGATTCCCAAAGTGAGGAGCAGGATCCTCTCTGTAATGTTGTCAAACACGTTTCTTTCCTCTTTCCTATAAAGCACCATCAGCTCAATAAACACAGGTCACTGACAGATCATTAATAGATATATGAAGCTTAATACAATTTTTGGCTACAGGCAACAAAGCCACTAAAGAACAGGGTCACCTGGTTGAGCTTGTCATTACTCTCTGTTCAATCTGAGCGGTCTTATTTATGTGTTGGATATCTTTGTGCATCACCTCGCTCTGCAGCTCAGAGACAGATTTAGCAAACTGAGTGTCGATGGTTTCTGGCAGCTGAGAGTAGAAGCTCTGAGAGAGGCTCCTCATCCCGCCCTCCTTGTACTTGTTCTACAATCAAAGACAGAACACACATTTTGACTCGTTTTAAGCAGCTTCAACAGGTCTTGAACAAGGCTTCGATATTACAGTGTCATCTTTTATCACATTTTACAGTTGTTGTTTCTTGCTCTTACTTGGCTCTGCATGTCGGTGAGCTCTCGAGCAAACTGTGTCTCCAGAGTGTCGGGCAGCTGGTGGTAAACTGGACACGACAAATCCTTCTTAACAGCTTCTTTATACAAAATCTAACAAGACACAGAGAGGACGACATACAAACACTCACTGAGGAAAAGGAATAAAACGATGCAGTATAAACCTGGGAAACTGCAAAAACATGCAGAAATAAATGTTAAGCAGGGCAGGTTTTGACTTTGGGTTTAAAGAGTGGTTTCTATGTTGTGATGCTCAAACTGCAGAGTCGACTTATTTCATACAAAAAAAGGGAAATTGAGCCTTTTCATGTCTTTAAAGAGTCGTTGCTCCACAGATAAGACGTGGTGGTACTGTTGATAAGCAGCGCCTGTTAAAGTTTCATGATGCGCGTGGTTACCTGACTCTGCAGCTGTGAAGCCTCTTTAGCATGTTGCGTCTCCAGAGTTTCAGGTAGATGTTGATACAGAGACGTTGAAGCCTGTTTCTTACCCGCCTCTTTGTATTTAGCCTGGGAGACATGAAAAGTTGAGGAGAAAGTATGGAGGTTTGGGATGGGAAAGAATGTACACCGAGTATTCATTCACCTCACTCTGCATGTCTGTGAGCTCTTTGGCGTGCTGGATGTCGAGGGTGTCGGGGAGCAGAGAGTACAGGTTCATGCTCATCTCTTTCTTCCCTTCTTCTTTGTACTTGACCTTGTGATGAGAAAAAAAAAGCTCAAATAAGAGAAGAAACCGGCTGTGTGAGACACATTTAAGACAGGGAATAATGTGAGGGACTGTGAATTCTATCATTTTTAATTTATAGTCTCATTCATCCCTTTTGGCACGATCACTCATGTTTCCCCCTGTCAATCTCAAGCTGTCATTTTCTGGGACTGTCATTTGATAATCATTTCTCTCATCAGCGGTACTCATCTAACCAATGGCATCTAACCCCATAGAGTCCAAGCGCCACAGTATTTCTGTCAAGTCACATTTCCATGTTATCCATTGTAATAAATCCTTTTCTGAATTTACTTGTCTCTCCTGATTAAAATCAGGGAGTTGGTGCACACGTGTTATTGTTGGATACTTTATTGCAGCAGTTGTTGTTTCTTAATGTGTTAACTGTTTGCTCTCAGCAGCACATGCATTCAGATTTGCAAATAAATATTTTTCCTGGTTGCAAAGTATTCCCTTCTCCCGTGGTTTTATTGATTACTTCATCAGCCACAAGTACACATCAACTCGACTATTATGTCATGACTGTCGACTTAAAGAAGTCTGAAGTCGTGCAACCCTTAGTGTTGTGACAGTCTTACCTCACTGTGCATCTCCGTCTGCTCTCTGACAAACTGAGTGTCGATGGTTTCAGGCATCAGGTGGAACAGACTGCAGGCGCCGTTCTTCAAACTCTGCTTGTACTTCAACTGGAGCAGACGAGGTGTGAACACAGAATCTTAATCACCATTCATGATTCACATGAATCCAAATATAATAATGAATGAACATGAGGAGTTCAGAGAACAAGATAGAGCACTAACAACATATTTATATGTGATAATGAATATGTGCGTACCTGACTCTGCAGCTGTGAAGCCTCTTTGGCGTGTTGTGTTTCCAGAGTCTCAGGTAGAGTCGAGTACAAAGAGCTCATCACTCCTTTCTTCCCCGCTTCTTTGTACTTCATCTAAAACAGAAACTCAAAACCTTAACAGCTTGAAACTTCTTTTTCAATCAGCTCGCTTCAGATGACGCATTGGGATCAATAAACTGGGCTATACATCTGTCATTAATCCTGAAGGATCAGGACTCTCTAAAATAAGTTTGGGATTTTTGTCGTATCCCTAGAGTCTCCCAAGCAACGTTTTCCAGCTCCTCCTGGAGCATTTCGAGACTTCCCAGGCCAGATGGGATATATAATCCAGCGAGCTCTGGCAATAGGCCTGCAAACCGCACTAATGCCTGCTGGAGGTCGCAGACTAAGGCTAACCAAAACATAATACTTTGTAGGGAGAAACATGCTATGGAAAAGTTGTCAGTTAAAAGAGCAGCACTTCTTTCTCCTCCTCACCTCGCTCTGCAGCTCAGAGACAGATTTAGCAAACTGAGTCTCGGATGTTTCCGGCAGCTGAGAGTAGAAGCTCTGAGAGAGACTTCTCTTTCCGTCCTCTTTGTACTTGTTCTGGAAAAGATTAAATTGAAAGGATTAGACTGATATATAAAATGACATAACTTGATTTTTTTTCTTACAGTTCCGAGCAGGGTTGAAGAAACAGTGACAACAAAGTGAACTGAATACTGAGCAGCTATGAGACACCATGACAGATTAATTCTCCTTCCATCTAAATGAACTGATAAAATCTGGTATCACATAATGCCCTGGCCCCAGATCAGATATTGTTAATGACTGTCCTCTGATGCATATTGTGAACAGACTTAAAAAAAAACTTTTGATGCTAATGTGGCCTGATGAGTGTGTGAGGTATTGAAGCATCAGAGAGCATTGGATAAAGTTGTACTGATTATTTATAACTAATCAAACTGCTTTCTTCCTGTAGCTCTCTCTGAGCTCTGCTTATTTTAAGGATGCATCAGCTGAAGGAGCCTCCTTCATTACTTTATTTAATGTCACTTTAAGATGTTAGAGGGTATTCATAATCCCTACATTAGGGTACATGCAGCATTGTTTGTTCAGTTTACACCTTTAGCTGACAGCTGTAAAGATAAACACAAGATATGTGTGTTAAATACTTGTTTAAACCATCTAATTTCCTTTACTGATTTTTAAATATGACCTCTTTTATATGCAGATTTGTATTTACAGGATGAACATATTGTGAGGACAATTGGAAACACAACGAGGGGCTCAAGTCTTCCAGTAGATGAATTTATAATAAAGGCAGCTTAAAGCATCAAGCTTCATCTGAGTCGTCCTCTTCACATCATTCATGTTGAGAGATATCGACAGATTCTGCAGGAACATTGTGTTTAAATTTAAAGTGGAATTTAGGCCTCCAGAAACCAATCACAAGCACGTCCCTGCTCATTCCTCCTACAGCGCCCCCATCAGCACCTCCTCAACAAATTATGTTTCTTCACATTTTATATTGTTGTTGTTTTTTATATTTAAATATTTATCATCTCCTTGACTGTGGTAGTACTGTCAGTACTTCAACATTTTTTTTCCCATTATGAGTGTATACATGATTGATTTACGGCCAACACTTTCTGTAAAGATCTCAAAGACATTTAAACACCAGACTCTGACCAGTACGTCCTCTGAGTCCAGGTTTACATGTCTCAAACTTGAAGGTATTCCCTCAGGATCTACGTACATATCGCTATCACAAGACTGAAAAAGACACATGGATGAGGAGACATGTTTATTGTCTGTGTGGAGGATATACAGTACAATCATCATGTAGCTGTGCTTTAAGTTACCTCACTCTGCATGTCAGTCATCTCTCTGGCAAAGCTGGTCTCTGACGTGTCGGACAGAGTGGAGTACAGAGAGGTGGACATCTCCTTCTTCCCGCTTTCTTTGTATTTGATCTAAGAAATAACAGCGTAAAATAAAAACAGAGAAGAATGGATGAGGAAGGGCAGGACATTTGTTAACTGATTTTTGGAACATTTTCTCGATTTCGATCTCTGGGGAAATCATTTACATTATAACCAGGTCATATTATTTTTTCAGAAACAGCATGTTTACCTCACTAAGCAGCTCTGCAGCTTCTTTAGCGTGCTGCGTCTCCATGGTGAGAGGCATCAGAGAGTACAGACTTTTATTCCCCTCCTTCTTACCCGCCTCCTTGTACTTATTCTGCAGATTAAAATAGACAAAGACAAGTTGGGGCCTCTGTCGACTCTCAGACACCTTTACAGCCTGCTTTCCTGCGGCTAATTTATTCCTAATTACAGGGTAAGTAAGTCTTAGTCTGGAAGGAGGTACAACAGATGTCACTGGTCATAAACTTAGAACAAATCCAAGCTAAGTGAAAAAGAGGAATATTTAAAAGTATATTTTGTTTTTCTCTACAAAGGGATACCTTTTTTTTCCTGACTGATTTGTCCCTGGTCTAAATCATTGATAAAGTTTAAAATCCGCCTCATACCTCGCTCTGCAGGTCAGACAGCTGTTTGGCCAGCTGTGTCTCGGTGGTCTCTGGGAGCTGATGGTACAAACTGCTCTGACTCTTCAGCTTCAGGCCTTCTTTATACTTCACCTGTAGGAGAACAGAAGGAGAATCCCCTGTGTTCATGCACTTTCCAAATGATGTAAAAGTATATTCTCAGGTTTAATGGCTGCAGGAGATCATAATGTTTTACATTTATCTTGTTGATTCAGAAAGAAAGAGCAGAATTATTTCTCTCAAATGTTGCAATAAGACTCTCAAAGCTTGAACAGAAGCGGAAATCCAACAAGACAGTTATGAAATCCAACAGTGTATGTTTTAGTTTAATAAGTTTAATATTGATGTTGTAAAAATAATCTAATAAAAGGCATCTGCAAAAGGTAGAGTTTTCAGCCTGGATTTTAAAGAACTGAGATTTTCAGCAGACTTGCCATTTTCTTTAGGTTGGTTTCAAATATATGGAGCATGAATACTGAGCGCTGCTTCTCCATAGAACATGCATGTCTATTTTAGCCCTACTACACTCCATATTTAACTGGTATGGCATCAGCTCACACTGGAAGAGCTTCTGGACAGGCCCTGCCTCCTGGAGGACATTGTTGGCAGAGAAATGACTCAGTCGGAAATATTCTCTCAAATAGATTCACTCAAACTTGGATGGAAAGCAGTAAAATATGAAAGAGACCAAATATATTTTAGAGATGAGGAATGTTCCCCGCAGCGCAATCTACTGTTTTGTTATAGAGCAAATTAAACTACTAATTCAGTTAAATATCCAGACATTTGAAAAGTTGTTCTTGTATTTTTAAACTTGTGCCCTACTTATACTATATACAGTATATAGGCCCTACTGTATATACATATATATATATAGTATTGGTGTTGTGTCTGAAATTGTTACAGACAAGATCTCAACACAGATCTACCTTTGTTTTTATGCTGAGTATTAATATTATTTTTTTAAATCCAGAAACATGCATTAGTTTGTTCTCTTTAATGTAATCAGAATCCATTGACAAAAACAAGTCTTTTATACCACATATATTTAACATATACCACAGGAGGTGCTGGTCTGCCACTGATTTGCTTGATTGTTATTGGTTCACACACAAATATTTAGTAGGAATAAAAGAAACAACGTCACGCAATGACAGAAAATCATTTTAATATAAATTCCGCAGTAGACCAGCAACTCCTGTTCCACAAGGCCAAACCACCACCTTTATCAATGGCGTCTGGTTAAACATCTTTTCTGTTTAATGTAATGGGATCATTTCTCTAATGCAGTCAGACACTGAGAATAATCAGAGCCTATCAGTGAGAAAAAAATAGAACTTTAGGGAATATTACTTTATCAGGTGCTTTTCAAAGGATGACGTGACGGCCTTTACAACTTGTTTCTTGGCCGTTGGTTGAAGGAATCATCTGGAGCTTTTACAAACATTTTGTACCTAAAAGTCATTCAGACCTCGAAATATGTAGGAATAGGGCCTGAGTTTAGAAATATAAGAATTACCCTTTAAAAAAACCTGAGACTATTAGAAAATAACATATAACGTGTAATTCCCTAGCAGCTGGTGGACGAAAGATTCATAGAGATCTATGTGAAGCCAAAAAGCAAACAAAGAGTACCTCACTCTGCAGGTTGGACACCTCTTTAGCGCGTTGGGTTTCGATGGTTTCAGGCAGCAGAGAGTACAGGTTGATGTTCATCTCCTTCTTACCGTCCTCTTTATACTTCACCTTTAAAGACATTAAGAAAAATGCTGATTTCTTTAAAAACCCAAGGTTGCTATGACAGTAAAGACGTTTCCGTGCTCTGTCATTACCTCACTGAGGAGCTCTGAGACTTCTTTAGCGTGGGCCGTCTCTAACGTCTCAGGCAGCACGTGGAACAGACTGGAGGAGCCACCTTTCTTCAGAGCCGCCTTGTACTTCAGCTAAACACAACCCGGAGCAAAGACATTTATCCTCTCTCATTAAAATGCAGGGATGAATCTTTGGTTGTAACTGTTGGTAGGTGTGTGTCATGTAAAGACGTGTTTCACCTCGCTCTGCAGCTCTGAAGCCTCTTTGGCGTGCAGCGTCTCCAGAGTCTCAGGCAGAGTGGAGTACAGAGAGCTGGACACGTCTGTCTTTCCTTTTTTGTACTTCATCTAACATTCAGAGAAAAGATACTTGTTACACTGACATCTCAGGGAACAATATCAGTGATCATCATCAATGTCAACAACAGAAACAGCCAACTTGAATCAAATCAAATCCAAAACTTAAAAATGTAAGTTTCATGTCTGCAGCTGCTGTAAATTCACACAGATCTTTGGTGACCAGCGGGCATCACAAAACTGTAGAAAATGTATATTAATATAAATAAAAATATAGAGCCCTTTGGAAAATCCATGACAAATCCAAAGTTATGACAAAGTTATTAAAAAAGCATCAAGATGAACTTAAAATGTGCCAGGGTTTAAAGGGAAGAAGATGCACATACAGGGTAGAAATATAGAGAAAGAAAAACAATTCAATTAATACATAATACATTAATAAAAACCCTCTAATAAAGGTTAGTTTTATTGAACTTGCCAGAATAACTGCAGTTCCTAAAGTGGCCACTTGAAGCTGGCTCCAAAAATGAGTCAATCCCAATAGAGCCCCATGTTAAAATGTCAAACTTTACAGCAGAAGTTAACATGTTTACAGCCTGGTACAAAAAAGTTTTGGTCTCTGTAGCTCATTTCCCTTTTTGTTATCATATTAAGGCTTAAAGTGATGGCCCCCAGCACGGGGACCAGATTAATCATTGAATTATCCCTGCAGAGTAGTTGGCTCATGCTTTAGCTTTGAACTTCGACTGGACAGCTTTAATATCTTAGCATTGCTCGTTCTTTCCAGCTCCACCTACTTGTGATCAATTCTGGCACTAAAAAAAGGCTAATAGTTAGTCTGATGCTAATCTCAAGACTTCAAAGAAGTAATCAAAAAAATCAATGGGTGAAGTGATGGTGGCTATGACCACCCCTTTGTACATTTTAAACAGTCTATGCTTTAATCCAAGCACTGGTTTCTATCTAGTAGAGAACATGGGACCTGTAAGAAGAGTTTTTAAGCAGATGTGTGTTTTCCTCACCTCGCTCTGCAGTTCAGACACCGTTTTAGCAAACTGAGTCTCAGTGGTCTCTGGAAGCTGAGAATAGACGCTCTGTGAAAGGCTCTTTAGGCTCTCCTTGTACTTAGTCTATAAAAACAGAACATTCAACACATTAGGGATAATTCTTTGGACAGGTTTTTTGAACTAGTAAATCCTGATGTCTCAGGTTGCACACAAGTTCCAAATGATTTAGTCTCTGCTCTGCTGCTGCAGGAAGAACAAGCTGCAAGAGTCGGAAGATGTTCTCGAAATCAAACTTCGTTTCAAATATTAAAACATTTGATGATTAAAAAAAATTGAATGTCTGTTTTTCAATAAATAAAATGTACCTCTATTTATATTTATGGCAAAGCTTTCTTTGTAGCTAAGTAAATGAAATGATCTTTGTGTTTTGTCATTGTTTCTTTTTGTGTGTTTGATGACCACCTCATTGTGTCTTTACAATTTGAATATTAGTCAGGCCTCATTAATTCTGAACTGTCTCAGACCAACATGGTGGAAATGCAGATTAAAAAGGAGGAACACAGATAACCTCTTTGATCCTTTTTGATTCTAATGACGCCTGTGAAGACCAATTCATGACAGAAAAGATCAAAAAGATTGAGCTGAAGACACTGCAGCTTTCTGCAGATGCTCCTGCAGCTTTTGTCTTACCAAGAGCTTCCTCACATTGGCACTCAAGAATAAATGTGAAGACTAGTTTTAATGTTCATCCACAGATTTGTATAACCTCATAGAAAAATGCTAATTTTTCAATCTAGATTTTCATCGATTTCTTAGACTTTTGACACAATCCTTTTTTTGGTTTGGTCATATTCTCCGTGGCTCAGGGCATAGAGTGGGTCACACACATTTGGAAAGATTTGTGTTTGATTCCTAACTGCTCTAGTCGGTATCTTAAAATGTTAAAAAGAAATTGAAACATGAATTTCCACAAGGCTTTGCCACTAGTAAGTGATGCTTGTTTGAATGAATATTATGTTATAACCTATTGATTCTGCTACCACTATCAGAAGGGGTGGGTTCTTACGTTTGTATCACTTTTCATCACACCTTAGTCGTTATCTTAAATGTGCATTCCCAATTACCTCTAACAGACATTACGCCTCCAGAATACAAGCCTCTATGTAAAATCGACAAAAGTAGTATGGGAAGTAGAGCGTTCAGTTATCCATCCCCTCTCCTTTGGAATCATCTATCACTCAGGGTCCAGGAGGCAGACACCCGCTCTGCTTGTAAGAGAAGGCTAAAAACCTTCCTTTTTGACAAAGCTTATATATAGGTCCGGCTCAGGTCTTAGACCAGACCCTATCCATGCTGCTGTAGGCTTAGACGGCCAGGGGGATGTTATACACAGAACTTCTATCATGTTGTAGTGACCCCGTTGATCATTGTTGCAGGCATGTGAGAGCAATGAACCTGTCCAACTCAAAGTATCATCAGTCAAACGTTTATTTAAATGAAACTGATTATTGCTTATTTTCCTCATTATTCTATTGTTGTTAATATACTTGTATTGTAGAGGAAAACTTAGACACAAATGGGAGGACACTAGTGAAATTGCACATTACATCTTCTTTTCATGAATGCTGGTACCTCGCTCAGCATGTCCGTCATCTCTCTGGCAAAGCTGGTTTCTGAAGTGTCCGGCAGAGTGGAGTAAAGAGAGCTGGACATCTCTTTCTTCCCACTTTCCTTGTACTTAATCTGGGAAATGAGAAACACTACATTTTTATCGAGCCACTTTGATGTGACATGTATGTCCACAGTTTAAAATGTACAAAAAGTGAAAAGAGGTGAAGAGGCTCTTTACCTCACTGAGCAGCTCTCCGGCCTCTTTAGCATGTTGTGTCTCCAGAGTTTCAGGCAGAAGAGAGTACAGGCAGGTGTTCACTTCTTTCTTTCCAGCTTCTTTATACTTTGTCTGCACACATAACAAAACACAGCCTTTAAAGACACATAAAGGAAATTTAAAGCATGTGTGTAGATTTGGTAGAAACATGCAAATCAATTTTCTGAAAACCAAACCAAAAAGCAAAAACAGGAAAAAGAGAAAGAGATCTTGCCATCCTAGGGAATGACTAACAATTTCTCTGAGTCGTAGTTACTGTTCCAATTATACATTCTCTGTTCATAGGGAATTCCTCTGTGAAATAGAGGGATGGATTGAATTAACATTTTCATTCAATAAAATAACACGCCAATATTGCACTGAGAATTGGCCGAGGGATGTTAAATACAAAGGAATATTTCAGCCTGTCTAGTTGGATTAGTTGTCATTTTTATTTCCATGAAACGATGAATTAAAGGGCCCAATTTGTACACATTCACAACGACTGGTCCAAAAAGTTGCAGTTTCTGCAGTAGATTGCCTCATCCAGCAGCCATGAGAGGTTGAAATGAATGTATCTGTGTCTCTCAAAGCGAAAGCAGACGATCAAAGAACATCCACTAAAAGTTGCTGTTTTTGTCACTGACAGGCTCAGATTGTTCTTCTGAGTTTCTGACAATGTCGCAGAAAGAATCCTCACAGAGACAGGCCTTTGTGTTAAAGAGGATAATGATTTTGTAAACCAGAAACAGTTGTTACATCAGCCTCTTCAAAGTTACCAGACTCCATTGACAAATGCTGTAATTTTAGCTTTGCAGTTGGAGGTTTTGCTCTACCTCAATTTAGTAACATTTTTTTATTTCATAACTTAAAAATAAATAAATAAATAAAAGACTTCTGTTTGAAACCAGAATGTGACAAACACAAAAACACAAAATTAAATTAAATAACTAACAGATGCAGCAGTAGACCAGTAACTCCTGTGTTTGGTAATGTAAAATGACTATTTTTGACAAAGGAGTCTGGTGGCATACGAGAGAATGATGTAACAAATGTTCTGCCTAAAAAAAGATAACTTTTTTCTTTACAAGTACGGTAGGTCAGTCACTACAGGGGTTATTTCTGTCATGTTTTTAGATGTGAGAAGTAACTATCTTAGGCTGTTATATTACTCATCATATCTGTGTGCTACAAGTTCATCCTTTGACTCAAGAAATCATTTTACAAAAGCAGCAGTATCAACACATTAATAACGTTAATTAGGTTGTATGCCTCATTTAACAAGTAACTTCAAAAATCTGCCTCTGCCTCAGAAATCAGTTATTTTGGGTTTTAGTAGAGTGATTTTCCATGAAAGTGTTGGAAGAGTGGGAGGAGATGCTTCAGAGAGTTGAAGTAGTTCAAACTGCTTCCAGAGAGGAGCTCTACAGAATACAGATTTTTTTTAAATCTCATAATAGAGCTGCATATTTAGCTCAACCCTCTTCATGTAGGGTTTTTACTGCTTTACTAAATGTCTAGTTTTTACCTCCTGCAGTGTCCCTGCTGCTATGACTGAGAAAAACTGGATTTGATCTTTTGTGTGAAATATAAAGAAGACATTTTTAACACCTCTTTAACACGTACACATTTCTGCTGCAGTGCTCTGTCTCTTCTACACGCCAGTATCAGGGCCAAATAGAAGCCTCGACTGTTTTCATTTCATTTTATTGTTTTACCATCTTTAATCCATCAATCACAGAGAATCAAGAGATCAATCTCAATATTGACACCCCCCGACCCCCCCAAAAAAAACAAAACAAAAAAAAACTTAAAAATGGTGAAATGGTGACAGTCTGTGATGTCTTGTACCTCGCTCTGCAGGTCAGACAGCTGTTTGGCCAGCTGTGTCTCAGTGGTTTCTGGGAGCTGATGGTACAAACTGCTCTGAATCCTCTGCTTCAGGCCTTCTCTATACTTCACCTGCAGGAGACAGGGGTGAAGCAACGCACCGGAAATGAACGCTTATGTTGCTTTATCCTTCTGACAACACACAAACTCACAAAAAAAGGCTTCAGACAGTTTTTAAAAACTTAACATTTCAGACACGGCTTTTTGAATTATCAAAACAAAAAATCTTTGAAAACTGTCTAGAGGATCATGGTAATCAGAGATGATTACAACATTAATTCATATGAATGTATGAAACATCCCAAAGTGAAAAACAGTACCTCACTCTGCAGGTTGGACACCTCTTTAGCATGCTGGGTATTGATAGTTTCAGGCAGCAGAGAGTACAGGTTGATGCTCATCTCCTTCTTGCCGTCCTCTTTATACTTCACCTACAACAATACAATGATGATACAAGGGCATCTTGAAACAAAGCTGGGCAAAATAAAACATCAATTTCATTATGACTTGGAATAATAAGCACAATTTATGATCTCAGATTGATATTTCGCTGCTGGGAATTTAGAAAACAGAAAAACCCTTTAACCAGCAAAGTCCCAAACAAATACACATGAAAACTCAGCAACTCCTGTATTCTGTGAGGGTAAAACTAATGTTTTTGTTACATAAGTCTGGCTTCTTTCAGGAGAGTGATGTAACATTATTGTCTCTGTGTGATGTCGGTGTACCTCACTGAGCAGCTCAGACACTTCCTTTGCATGAGCCGTCTCTAAAGTCTCCGGCAGAAGAGAGTACAAACACGAGTTCACGCCCTTCTTGCCCGATTCCCTGTACCGCATCTAAAAATAAAACCATTTAAGCATGAATGTAGGCTTTTTAAAACATGCACACAGCATAAGAGAGAACAGATTTACAAAGTGTCACCTGGCTCTGCAGCTCAGCAACACCTTTAGCAAACTGAATCTCGGCTGTCTCGGGGAGCTGAGAGTAGAAGCTTTGGGAGAGGCTCTTCCTGCCGCCTTCCTTGTATTTACTCTGAAAGTACAAAAATAATCTGTCAGTAATGAGCCTCTGGTGTTTGCAGAAGATGTTGACACTGTGATTTATTTCACAAAAAGGTTTGGCTTTTCAGGAAAACAACAAACATAGAACAACTAAGTCACCATTGGACAAGGCTAAGATTTTTGTCTGCAATCTGTCGATCAATTCAAACATGAATCATGTGCTAATTTACAACTTTTTAGTGTCATCTCAGACTTTAATGCTGTGACAAACTGAATACCATCAGCTTTATTATGTTTATATAGAGAACAACAGCAACAAGACATCCCTAAGAGCTCTGAACATGTCACTATTTTCTATTATTTTCTGTGCTAAAACCAATCTATCTCTAAATGAAAGGTGTGCATATTGCAGATATTTATTATTGCCTGTACCTGGCCATATCAAATAAACTTCCAAAGTAAAAAGTAGGAAAGAGCTTTATATCCGGACAAAATCTTGACTTTCACAGTGGTTACATAGACAAAAAAAACAGTGGATTCACTTTACCTCACTCTGCATCTCAGTCATCTCTCTGGCAAACTGGATCTCTGTGGTGTCAGGCAGCTGAGAGTAGAGAGAGGACGGCGCTCCTTTAACGAGAAGCTTAGGGCGATAGTTCACCTGCAAATAAGAACATGAAAGTAAGTGACAGCGAGAGAGCGAGCGAGAGACAGAGAGAGACAGAGAGAGAAGAATACGTGGTTGTGCTTTAATGTTAACTCTGGTGTTGTCAGACCTGGGAACTTCAGACTGGTTTTGTCTGTCAACCCTTCACAAAGGTTTATTTCAAGACTTATTGGTTGAAGAGTTCAATGCTTATTTTAAACAAGAAGCAGATTTTACAATACTCTCTTCAAAGCCACCAGGCTCCATTGACAAAAACAGTAATTCCACATACAGAGTTGCTGGTACACCGCTTCCATGTTGAATTAGTTTACTAAGTCATAGTGAGACTTTGGTGTTTGAAATGATATGTTTTATCCAACACAATGTTAATATGACACACAACAGCACATACAAACTGAGCCATAGAGGTAGTGGTAGAGCAGAAACCCCCGTGGTCTGCAAGGCACAATCACTGTTTTTAAAAGTGGAGTCTGATTGCTTTGAAGTGAGTAAAACAATTCTGGTTTCAATCAGCCTCCTGGTCTTAAAAAGATTTCCCTCAGACACTTAAAATATCAACCTATCAACCAGGGGGCAATTCAATTCAGTAGCTTTGTGCACTGCCCCTTTCATAGAATCTACAGAAAGGTGTTGTACTGATCACTATGCATTAAAAACATACACCACTAATCCAAAAACCCTTCAAAGAGGCCCAGGTTTAAAATAAATCAAAAAGTCTGCTTCTTATTCTGATTTCCACCAAGGATTACCTGTTTGTTTTTTTCCCCTCTGTGTTTGCATGTTTGGTTACCTCACTCTGCATCTGGGACACCTCCATAGCATGTTGGATTTCTGGAGTTTCGGGGAGTTGGGAATACAGGGAGATGGAGGCCTTTCTCTTCCCTTCTTCTTTATACTTTTTCTAAAAGGAATAAAACAACATTATAAATAACATCTGATTGAATCAGATTAAATCTAAATCAACCACCTTATTTCCTTGAGTTCGCCAACGTTTTAAGCAGACTTTTCCCAAAGATGGATAAACTCTTTCTAAAATACACAAGAAATGTTGAATATATCACTTTACCCGTCAGTGGCTTTTGAGTTACCTTGAGTTCTCCTAAAAGCTTCAAATCTGATTTATGCTTTATTTGAATTTTGTGTTTAATGTATTTGCAGTGGGATGCCCTTGCAGCCTAATCAAGCCTGCAGCTGCTGCATAAAATAAACCCTGCTGAAGTTGATGCCCGGACTGGATATAACTGATGAAATATGTTGAAACACAGCTGCTGTTTAAGTCAGAATTAAAGTCGTGTTCGAGTACCTCGCTCTGGAACTCGTGGACAGCCTTTGCCAACTGCATCTCAGAGGTTTCAGGAAGCTGAGAGTACAAACTGCTGCTCATCTCCTTCTTTCCTTCCTCCTTGTACTTGTTCTGAGGAGCAGAGAGGGTTTTTACTGTGATGAGGAGTAAGAACCTAAATCTAAGCACTCTAATTTCATTTTTGAGACATCAATCATCTTCTCATCCTTTGATTTATCCGTCCCTTAAACCGCTAACCCATCTACTCACTTAACTATTTGTCATTCTTTATTCAACCACCCTTATATCTATTCATCCATCCATTTATTCGTCAATATAACCCATCAGCCATCTATTTGAATGAATCCATGCCTGTATGTCAGTCTATACATCTGAAATCCATTAATCTTCTAGCCATCCAATTATCGATCAATCCTTCCATTTGCTCCCTGTTCTGTCCATTGACCGTCTACAAATCTATCATTCACCTATCCTCCCAGTTTGCCATCATCCAGTGGTCCCAATCCATCCTTTCATTCTTTAATCCTGTAGTCATTTGATCTCATCAGCCATTATGTTAGTTCATCCATCTTTGTCAGTAAATGTATTCTGACTTTCTCAACTTATATATTCACCAATAATTTTGTTTTTCCTTCCAATCTATTAATCACCAAACCATGCATTTATCTTTCCATCCAATCCTCCATTCAACTACCAGCCTTCCATTGTCATCTGTTAGACCACTCTTTTTATGTCCATCCATTTACCAATCCATCCATCCCTCCATCCATCTGTAACTTTATTAGTTTATCATTCATTCATCCATTAAAACCAAATCCACCCATTTGTTGAACCATCCATCAGTCGCGCTGTCTGTACATCCAACCATTTCTCAACATACCAACTCTCCATCCAACAATCAATTATTTAATCAGTATATCCTTTCCATCTCTATCCATTAGACTATCCATCTTCAAACCCATTCATCCTTCAGTTTAACCGTTTAACTACTGGTTATCAATTAGTCCAACAATCCTTCCATCCATCCTTGTATGCACCAAACCTAAAATCCATTCACCTCTCCTTCCATTTACCAATCTACCATTCATCCATCCACCTATCTCTCCTAATCTAGCCAATCTGTTGGTACATCCATCCATTCGTCAATGTTCCATTTTTTCATCTGTTGATTCAGTCTTTTCAATCCATCAAACTATTGCTCTTCCAACAAATTCATCCTTGAGTTAAGTCATTTATATTTTAGTACTCCATTTATCCAGCAATCCTTTCATCCAATCCTTAAACCCATCAATCCGTAATCCGTTTATCTATCATTCCATTTATCTGTGCGTCATTAAATCATCCGTCTACCCATGTGCACCATCCATTTAGTCATCCATTCGTCCATCCATCGATCTATCCATCCATCCATCCATCTATCGAGTCTTCACCTCACTCAGCATCTCCGTCAGCTCTTTGACAAACTGAGTCTCTGTTGTTTCTGGAAGCAGAGAATAAAGAGAGGTGGAGATCTCCGTCTTCACGTTTCCTTTGTATTTAATCTAGAAAACAAACAAACAAAGCTACTTAGCAACATAATTATGCTCTCTTATTACATAAATCACTGCAAACAAACAAAGCTACTTAGCAACATAATTATGCTCTCTTATTACAGAAATCACTGCAAACAAACAACAAAAAAGCTCTCCTGATCTTTTTTAACATGTACCTCACTCTGCCGCTCTGAAGCCTCTCTGGCATGTTGGGTCTCAGGAGTTTCAGGCAGGATGGAGTACAGAGACATGGACGCCTCCTTCTTTCCCTCTTCTTTGTACTTTGACTAAAAAAAAACATCACGTCAGCCAAAATGATCAGATGGATATGAATGTGTCATGTATGTGTTTTGTGCAGACCTCAGATATGACAGCGCTGATGTTCTTGGAGTGGATGAGTTCGGCTCCCGGGACAAACAGACTCTGACCCCTCATCTTTTCAAAGTCCTCTTTATACTTCACCTGCAGGAAGATGTGAGAGTGTGAATGTGTGTGTGTTTATTTGGCATTCAAGCTGAACTTCTGCTGTACTCCTGCTCCTTCCCCAGGAGGAATGTTTTTTTTTAGCAGTTTTGCAATACATGAAAAACTATCAAACATATTGCTTTTTTATCTCTTCAAGTTTGATCGCATGAACTATCAGTTATAATTTTAGCCATTCATTTATCCAGTATTCTTTCCATCCATCTATTTATCCATTCATCCATTCCTCTATTTTTGAACCTATGCATCATAATAATCTGTCACCAATCCACTTCCTCATTCTCTCATCCATTCACCCCATCAAGCAATCATTTTTTCTTTTTTAAAACTTAATTTGGAATCACACAGAATCAAACATTATTTAACACTCATCACGAGTGAGACAACTTCCAGATTTAGTTAGTCAAATTATTTGTAGCACATACAAGAACTAAAGTGATGATGGAATTTATACCAAACATGTGCCACAGTTAGATATTTGGCTAAATCTGATTGTACGGTTAGTTTGGGATAGACTGGCAGATTTTGTTTAAGAGTCCCAGGAGAACAACTGAATTAATCCACAGACGACAAGCTGTCACCCCAATCTGTGGAAACTGCACCACAACAGAAACTGCTCCATGGTACCAGAATATATGTGATGCTTTTTCGGCTCATACTTTTTAACTCTCTTTGTTTGTTTTTTTTACATTGAAACCTTTTCCTTTTCAAATGTAAGCATGAAGCTGACATCACTGAGGAGGTGGATAAGAGGCAGCTGAGCCACAGCAGCTGGAGGAAGACGTGGAGCTGATTTTATGAAGTAGGTTGACTCGATCTGATGAGTCACTTTGTTTCTGCTGCTGCAAAGAGCAGAGCTGATGAGTTTGACTCACAGCGGGGAATCAATATCTCACCCTCCCACATCCTCCGACAACATCCACCCTCATTCAGCGCTTTAACTGCAAAAATGGGCGTCATACTGCTGCTGCAGGAATCTAAAGACGTTTTTTTCTTTAACTATACATTCCCTCTGTGTAAAGAAAAAAAAAAGGGTAACATGACAGATTCCCTAAAGTAAAGACAAAACATTTGGATCTCCCCCTACCGACTGGCTTCATTATAGCTGATAAGCTCCGCCTACTCCATGTTAACAGATGACACATGGGTCAAACTATAAAATCAAAATAAACTTCAAATAAATATTCCTTAAACACGGTTTCTGTCTTTAAAGATAGTTCTTATCATGCTGATTTATGTATCCACATTTTGGTATGAGGAAAGGGAATTTCAAGTTATCAGCTCTTTGATCATTTGTTTTAATCTGAGAAATAGAAATAGAAACCATACAATGAACAAACTTACATCACTGACGAGCAGGCTGCACCTCCTGTTAAATGCTGGGTCTGGACGTGGAGGCTTTGAATCAGAGGACGTCTGAAACAGAGAAGTGCACATAGGACTTGAGTTTCTCCAATGAGAGTTTCTCTCAAATTTCTAATGAAGTCAGTTCAATAAGAATTAACAAGTACAATTAAATCTGTATACTGTAGGTTGCAGCGGGATATAAGGTGCAGTCTGCTTTTGGGGATATAAGGTGCAGTCTGCTTTTGGGGATATAAGGTGCAGTCTGCTTTTGGGGTCTCTGTCTTCCTGTGTGATGATTTCCATTGTGATCAGTAAAGTTTGCAACGTACAGTTTCATGCAGCTGAGTAGCTCTTTTAGTACCTTCTGTTTTCAACACGTGGAGTCTGAAATCCTGCTAGCTATCTGTACGCTAATTGAGCTGTCAGCCTTAAAAACACTGATAGTTTTGAAGTACAGACCTACAGACCGTAAACCCTTGAGCACCAGCATGAAACCAAAACAACTTGCGCTGCATTGTTGTGTTAGCATGCTAATGCTAGCGATCTTTATTATGCTCGTATCTTCACACTGCATGTAAATTTACCTGAAATGACCGTGATCTAGAAATACAGTTAAGCAGTGAGTACAGTATGTTATTCTTCTTTTCTCTAGTCCCTCAATTAAATAACTTTTATACACGAGGGGAGGAGTCAGCAGCCGTCCCGGCGTTGTAAACAAAGTGAAGATAGGACTCGGAAAACTCGGAAAACATCACAGACAGTGGGACTCGGGTGTTACACCCATTGTAGACAGTCATGACTCACAGAGTTATTTTCAGAGGATATACTTGATTTCTATTATATTTAAGTGTGAAAAATCACATATAAAGCCTTTAATTGAGGAGTCTTTTCAATCAAACCAGAACTCCACAAGCTGTATTTACTAAAGAGTATACAAAAGTTTTTTTTTACAAATGAAGGATTATGATCTAAGAAGGAAAAAACCTGTGAAAAAGTGCTGCCGCCAGCCTGATCCATCACCATGTATCCTAGCAAGCTTTGTGCAGCAAAGCAGCCCCTTGCAATGAATGAGGGCTAATTTTCAATCATGTCAGGTCGCCTGCAGTGAGGGATGGGTTCTGGTAATGATAATAACAGTAGAGCTCTAAAATACCTCTGTCAGCTTTGTCTACTGGTGTATTGGTCCAACCTGTTTATATGACGCAGCCCACTATCAACATGAAAAAAAGGTATTAAAAGTGTGTCTGAAGCACCAGATCTTACAGTAAGTCAGCTATTTTAAATATTTATTTAGGTATTTTAGGAGCACAAAAATGAGTTTCCAGTGTTTCTTAGATGATCTTAAAAGTGGTGTGTAATGGCAGCAGGCAGTCCTGCATCTCTCCAATGCACCTTAGGCTGTTAGGTAATAAAAATAAAACACTGGCAAACTGAATAATCCGTCTGAGACTGAGAACCTGTGAGACAACCGAAGGAAACCTTCCCTTATTCATGCTCCGTTAATCCCTCGCCTCACTTAACAGGCCTGATAGAGTCCTAAAAATCCCGCTATCAAAAGCTAATAATGGCACATTTTCATTTGTAGTTCCACTAATCCTCTCTGAGCCTGCATGAAACCTGCAGGCCAGGCGATGCCCCACGCCAAGGTCAACACAAAGACTCTCAGTCAGAGCTGAGGCGGGGGTTTCTCTGCAGGCAAACTAAATCTGCCTCTCAGCAGACTTCATCAAAGAAAGGCAAAATCCTCAAAGACGTTTAGCAGTACACAGGACTCAGACACAGTTTGGGAACATTATGTGTAGTGGAGTACTGAAGCAGGAAATTTGATTAATAGAAAGAAGGATCTAATTAAAAGACCAAAGACTTGAAAGCTGGAAAATATGAGAAAGTGTCACCTTTTAAAGTCATAAAAACTGCAGAAAACGAACAGAAGAAGAAGAAAAAGTAAAGCTTCACCGTTGTTCGCCCATGCCAACGAGTCACGGTGTAGTTAACATCCATCAGTGTTTGCCACAGAACTTTAACTTCACCAGGTTTGTCACAATACAACTCTGATAGGATACTAGTCAAAATCAAAGAATATCTGGACCTGTTTTGATACCACGACAACAACAAAAAGAAGTTCTGAGCACCAAACATCAGGTCATTTCTTGTTCTCAATTATCAAAAATTGCATGCAAACTCCTGCATAATGTCGAAATTGCACAAATAGGCTAACAACATATCCGTACTGAAATGTTGCCAAAGTACAATTAAGTAAGTGCGCAGGAGATTGCTTGTAATTTTGATGGATTCATTCCTTTCCTATAAGCACCTGTCTTATGAAATAGATGTCTTTTTTTAAAGCTTCAGCATTTTTCAATGCTACCAGTCATTAAAATAACAGATTGCATCGTTAAAAAACACATGGTATCAAAAAGTACCAATACCGAAACAATTTTGACAACCTTGCACTTTATTGCATATGGTAACTGGTAAATGGACTTGAGCTTAAATAGCGCTTTTCTTGTCTTCCGACTACGCATATCTTCCCACCTCTTCCTCTCAACAGTGTTCTTTTTGGTCTTCAGCCATAACTATCGAAATTCAGACAAAATCGCCCCCAAAACAAAACAAGATATTTTGCTGAAAAGTACTGTGAGTACTTTAACTATAACTTTGTGCAAACAAGACTAAACTATTAAGAAAACCTATATTTCAAATGTACATGTAAGGATATCAGTGGACGGAGAAAATGTCATAATTCAATTGAAAAGATAATTCAAAACGAAATTCAAAAGACAACGGGTGCAGATGAGATTTGGCGTTCATGTGAATGAATGACAGACGGATGGGCAGACATAATGAAATGATAATACTTCTGGTGACTGTTGTCTTTTGTGCAGAGAAAAAATAAAAGACAATTTCTCCATTGGCTTTCTATGAGACAGATACAACTCCTGATTGGACAGACATTGCAATGATTTAAAGTAAAGGAAATGTACAATTTATACAATTAATCAATAAAAAATTCCATCTATAGTTTTAGCTTGAAAGATTCTAACTGGCACAAAACGAATGACAACAGGAACAAGAATTTGTTCAGCTTTACAGGTGATTAATAAAACTGAAAGTGTTTTTAACAAGCCGAGAGAAATCTTTCAACGTTAAAATGTTTTCCATCTCTAGAGAGTCCATGAAAAAACTCCATGAGCACTAAACCAAGTCTCATCTCGGAGATAACAAATTAATTACCTGATTCCTGGACTGAATTCAACACTGAACATATCTCCACAAGATCTGCAGGTCTGCGTACTGGCTGATCTTACTCCTTTATTTTCTGTTTTGGGTGTTATCTGATTGTTTTCAGGCCTTACCTGAGCTGAATCTTTAACGTTTGGTAGTCTATGTTTTGATTTCAAAGTAGCAGGAAGGACACACTCCAAAGTTCTCACCTCGGATTCCCAGGCTCCCAACAGCTTCTTCGCTCGGCTCTCCTCTCCCTCTGCACTCTCGTCTAGTCCTTCCATCTCTGCTTCATTTTCCTCCTTATCCCTCTCTTCTTCCTTCTCCTCTTCCTCTACCAATTTGTCAGTTTGGACCTCCTCCTTCTCCTCTACCTCCAGCCTTGCCGCCGTGTCCACAACAGTAGTCAGCGTTGTCACTGTTGTTTCCACCACCTCCAGTAAAGACTCCTCTCTCTCTCCCTTCACTGTCATGACTTCTTCTTTGTCGTCAGCAGATACTAGAGCAGCTGGGGCCTCCTCTTCCTCCATGTCAGTCACCTCTGAGGAAAAAGTTAGTTTACCCATAATGCCATTAAAAAACAGATGACAGAAGCAACAAGAAGGACTGAGGTGAGGATCATTGAAAGGGAATGTAAAAGGGTTAATTTGCACAAAAAACTGATGAGAAAAAAAAAAGGCAAAAGCACAACCTGGTGGAATCAAAAAGCGGCAAACGTGCACACATTGGACTTGGAGCCCCTCATCGTTTGACTCATACATTGGGCCCGACCTTCACTCAAAGATGACTGTACAGTCTTTCTACTCTACCTGACCTCCAACATGCCAGACGCCTGAAATAGTTGCTCTGAACAAACTGTCTCACATTGACATGTTTAACAAAGGAACTTTAGTGAATTACTTTATGTTCACAGCTGTTTAGATATCTGAGTTCATAAAAAACAATTACACATTATTAAACCTGCTGTTTGCAGCATGTTTCAATTTTGGTGTACTGCAACAAAATGGTTTAAAGTAGAAATGCTCCTGTAAGATTCTTCCTTTTCAATGGGATTTCAAAACTTCAACTCGCAAATCAATCGATACTGATCTAAAACAGGTCCAAGACTAATATTTGTCCTGCATGGATGTAATGTGTTTGCTATCTTTTTATTTTGCCCGGCAAACAGACGTCAGACAACATGACAAAGAACTTTCTTTTGCTTTGTAGTTTGGTCATAATTAAGAGAAATGGTTAATAAACCACTCTTGGATTAAACACTGATTCTGTTATTGGTTGTTATTGTAACACAATAGATGAATCTAATCAGTGCTTCGTTGCTGCTTTAAATGGTTTTGGTGGTAGCTGTCATACCTCCATTGTGGAAGTACACCACCGTTTTGTATGAAGGCTTCTGTTTTAGAGCAACAGCAAAAAAATGAGTTGATCTATTCAGGCTAATAATTCACATTATTGGATTGATGCACAGACGGGTCCTAGCAAATTTCCCGTCCCGCATTCTAGGCCTTATCAGAGGCATGCACACTTATTATGACATTGGTATCAGAACTGTGATTAAAAGTCACTCTAATTCACAAAGTCAGAAATAACAGTGCTAAAAGTTGTCATGTCTGGACCTGATGTGGTTGCTGCCATATTGGAAAAGTTATAACTGCTGTGGTTCCTAAAGACTTCTTATGGACAAACAACCAGCTGTAAGCCATCTCCAAGACAGAATAAAATCGACTCAAAACCAAATAATACTTGAAAGTACTACTCAATACAAAAACTACAAGTTACAACTCGCTGATCAATTCTTCGTTAAGAATCCTACACCTTTTCTGTGCTGGCCATCTGTCAAGGTCACCTTTTAAAATTCATCAAAGTCAACAAGTTAAGATCAGTCCTGGCCTTACTTTCAGATTCAAGTTTAAGATCATGATCACATAACCACAATCACTTCTCAATGTGGAAACATATTCAAGTTTTTTCAATGCATTTTGTCATCTTCTGGACCTCCACGTTCTTCTAGTCAATCTCCTCATTGTTGCACTCACCTTGTCTGTTTTATGGTTGTCTCTTAACAAATGTTCTCTTTTGACTTCCTTGGTGTTTGAGTTAGCCTTCGAGCTTACCAAACAAAGTCTCACTTGCTGATTCTGAATGTCTTCTTTGTAGTAGTAATGACTCAGTCCCCGTTTTATTAGTCCTCTACAGTGTCTTCGTCACCTCTCCTGATTCTGATTTTATTTTACGCTCCGTTTCTATGATGTTGGGTTTCCCTTCACTGTCTTTGTCAACCTAATTATTAATAAATCAGAAAGCCAGAAAACTGCTTCGTCTAGTATCTCCCGTCTCCTGCAATGGCTGACTGTCTTCTGTGGGTCATCGGTTCATCGGGTACTTCTTATCACTTTTTAGCTTCCACATTTAGCCCTCTACTCAAGACCTTATCGCTACCATGCCCTGCATCTCAGTCACAGTGCCAGTGTTGGGTAAAGTGTGTGTTATAAAACCAAAGAGTGGTATCCACAATATGAACATGTCCCTGTTGTCTGTGTGAAGGTCAAAGGGTTGAAGGTGAGAAAGCTGGAAGGAATGTTAAATCTATGACTCCCAAAAACAACCTAAAAAGCTCAGTGACGCTGAAATAAAACCATACATTTCCGTGTGTAGAATTCTGTTTTTGACGGAAATACTTTTTGTTCCAGATTCCAACCTTCCTGCCAAAAAGATCAACACTAAAGCTTCATGCACACTTTATATATTCTTGTTTTAGAAAGTTAAACTTTGCAGCCTAGCCTTTCTCCTTGTTTTTTTATTTTTTGGCTCCAATAAAAAATACTTTTGAAAAGTTTTTATGTGACTAATGGCAGACAAGAAAAAGGAATGTTAACAGTGACACCCAAATTTGCTTACAATAAAGTGATCCTATTCCAAGAGTAGGCCACCGAGATCAGCCTGCTAGCCTCCTGAGGTCAGCATCCTGTCTCCTAGCTTCCTGTCAGCTCGCCCACAAGAAACAACCGTAGGCTTGGAGTCCCATGCTGAAAGGGTGTCTCAACCTAACTTTCAGTCAATGTAACGACAGACTGGGAGCTGGAGCAGGTTTTAAACCTCTTGACATACCATTACATCAAAAAATACCCACACAGTGTGTGCCAATCGAGACATGAGTTAATCAGACCAATTTCATTTTCTGAACCATTTTGCTTCCATTCTGAATCTTCATGTCTGTTCCCTGTTTTCCTGGAACCATGTCATTGTACCCAGTTTTGTGCCAAGTTTTTACTCAGGAAAACAGAGTAAAATAAAATGTATGAATATTAGTCTATAGGGCTTCAATAATAAGTCAATAATATTGTGTTCTCTACATACAAAAAATCCAGAAGGATTTTGCAAAGAAATCCAACGATAAATCATAAAAGTGTAATCAACAGATGAGTATGAAAGCCCGAAGCTGACATGAATCCATACATTTGATTTGACTCTGTTTTCCCGTGATAACCAGTACATTTCGGTTGTTTTTCGCAAGATCTCGACTTGTTCATCTTAAAATAAGATGAATGACTGCATATCCTATTCAGACTTCTGTAGAGAAGAACTGATTAATCAGGTCTTTGAACACATCGTGCCTTTAGTGTTCTGATAACAGCTGAGTCTTGGCTGCACCTCGAGCCTGCAGTCATCACTGTCTCACCCAGAATCACAGTAAACAAAGCTCTCTGAGGACCCGTGGCTTTGGTGAAAATCTGCCTCTGCTCAGAGCTAAACTGGGAAAGACAGTTTTTAGAGATGGTTAAAAAAAGCTACAGACTGCCTTGTGACCAGGGACTGTCTTTCTCTCTCTCTCTCAGATCCTCTTAATGAATTTGGAAACACAAAGCTTTTCCTGGGAGAGTTCTGTGTGATCTTGTCCTGATGTGAACCAGGTTTACTGCCAGAGAAACCTCAGCAGGACAACACGTTTCTTTCAGTCTACTGGACTGAAATTCTGAGATTCATCTCAATCCAAACACATTGGCTATCTATTCTTTTGTTTCTTTCTTTGGACAAACAAATTAACAGACAGCTCACTTTGAATTAATCTGTGTGCAAAATTCAAACTCTGTTTCCTTCCTCTTATTAGCATCCTCTTCTTCCCATCTCCTCCTCCTCCCCCCAGGTCAACCTTGACAATAACTGAGTACTACGATAAAGAAACGTGTGGGCTGTTGAATGTCACACCATTTGATAGAGAGGCAGTGTGTGTATGTATCAATTAAAGTGGAACAAATGAGGAGGGAGAATGGGTGGTGTATTTACGCAGCGGAATAATAGGATCACACGGTCAGGTAAACAGAGGGGGACATGAGGGGGAGGGCAGGAGATGAGAAGACAATGAGACAGAAAAAGATGGAAACCAAAGAGAAAACAAAAGATAAGACTCCCTGGACTCGTTTGGTTATAAAGAGAGCTGATGATTTTTGACCTGATGTTGAAACAAAAGTTGAGTGATGAGTTTTTAACCCTTAAAACTCTTTTAACACAAATCTACCAGAGCCTACTCAGTTTTAGTTTGTGCAATGCCATTTCTGGCACTGACAAAACTAACTCTGCGTTGACATAGTAAAGACAAAAGAGAACATGTTCACCGACGATGTAACCAAGTATAAATCAACGTGACCCTTTTATCACAGCAGCACATACAGCAACAGTTCAATTCAATGTTTCCACGGCAACGGTAAACATTCTGTCTGTTATGGCGGCTCATCATGGCGGCCTCCTCAACAAGACACGTCCCGTTACAACTGTAAAAACTATAAAATTATGTATTTCTCTGGCTTTGATAACTGTTGGAAATATTTAAGTAATGTAAGTACTCAACAATCAAAAATATATAACATGGGTTTAGTTCATTTTTAATGAATGTAAACATTGTCATCAAATTCTACATATTGTACGTTTAATGGTTATTAAAGTAATTAAAGAACAACAGCTAAGTATTGTCACTTGATCACAAACAATGATCTTTCACGATTGTTTTGATCTCATGCTGTTTTAATCTGCATGTAAAGTCCAAAAATAGCATTTATTTGATCAGTTTAAACACAAACATGCAAACAACGACAGGCTGCAGGGAGGTTTGTTTCATTGTATTTATGTTTCACACCCAAATTGCTGATGTTTGTAGATGCTCAGAATAAAAATGTAAACGAGAGAGGGAATCTACTATAAGGGAGATATACCAGAGAAATAGTAACAGTACCTTTTCTGTTGATGGTCACCAGGACACGCAGGGGTAGAGAATCTGTACGTACACACACTCAAAACAAATCCCAAAAGTAAATATACATTTAATATAAATATTTGTCAATCCTTAGAATCAATCAATACATCAATCATGGTCACTTACTGTCACAGGTTCCAGGAGGAGCTCCTCTTCAAATAGTTGATATCGACAACACCGGAGGGCTTGATCAAGAGGACATTATGTGTGTGTGTGTGTGTGTGTGTGTGTGTGTG
Source organism: Labrus bergylta (assembly GCF_963930695.1). Classification (NCBI taxonomy): domain Eukaryota; kingdom Metazoa; phylum Chordata; class Actinopteri; order Labriformes; family Labridae; genus Labrus; species Labrus bergylta. The sequence goes on along the minus strand of NC_089214.1, from coordinate 9,085,839 downwards.
TGTGTGTGTGCGTGTGTGTGTGTGTGCGTGTGTGTGCTCACAGACTAAACTGCACCTCTCACCTTTTTTCATACATTTCACTTGCATTCATCACATTTCACAAACACACACACACACTCTCACATATGCAAACACCAAGAGAAAACTGTTAGTGTGTATCTGTGTGTGTGTGTGTGTGTGTGTGTGTGTGTGTGTGTGTTTGTTGTACATACAATACTGATCTGCTCCTGGGTCTTTCTGAGTCTTTGCATCTCTGGAGTGTCGGACACGATGCTGAACCCTCGACCTTTACTCTCTTCAAAGTCCTTCTTATATTTCACCTGCAGGGGGATTCAAACAGACAAAAACATCAGAACAAAAATTCTTCCTCAAGGTCTTATAAGTACTCTACATCTGTTTCACTGACATTAATATTTGAATATAAACATTTATAATACAATTCACAAAGGCTGCACAATGTGAGGTTAAAATGTTAAATGAATCAACTAGTTTTATAAACTTATTTTTCAAGCTGTCACTTTAAAATCCAAAGCTGTCACTAAAACAGACAAGAAGGAGGATATGAACTGGAGAGCAGCTTGAGGCCGGCCAATAAAGTGAGAATTGGAGCTGGAATAAAACATAACGTGTGCAGGTATGATTATAAAATGTTCTCAGGTAGCCTTCCTCTTTAAACAAATGGCTTCATTAAAGAATATTTAACGATGAGATAATATTTTCAAATTGTGCAAGTTTTTTTTTTCAGAGACTTTGTACATGTCCATATTCATGTCTTGATAAAAAAAATGAACAAAAAGAAAAAGCAACAAAACCTTAAACTCCCAATAAAATGATGACAGAGAGGGTATTTCATCTGGAGGGGATTTTGACCTTTGAATGCACCCACACAGCAGACTATATGAAGACAGACCACAGAGACAGTTAACCTCACACAGACTGAAAAGAACTGTAAATATACTATAAGTGTTTGTGTTATGTTTGCCCGTGGATTGCGGTGAAAAATATTTTTGGGGAAATTCTGAACAAAGACAATCATCTATTCGGTAAGGATTGTGAAATGTACGGCTGTGAAATCACTAGTTTCTTTTTCTCTTCTTATTTAGCTTCATCCATCACCATGCTCTTCCTCTCAGCCTCGGCATCAAACAGAGTGTGTGAACTACTTCTGCAGAGCTATACACACTTCTCACATACTGCAGTAACCAGGCAACCGGGGCACCTTGTAGACATGGGAGAGACGCCGGTGACCCTGTTGATAGTTATTTTAGTATTAAATCTACCTTTGAAAGTTTGAAACTACAGTTTGAAGTTGGAAAAGTTATTGCTGCTTTAATATTTTCATTTCTGGATGGTCTTCACTAATGTCAGCAGAAAGTCAAACTAGATTAAACAACCCCTCTATCCCGTATGAAACAAATCGAATTAATTGCAGAGTGGACGATTTATAGCCCACAGATGTCAACAACAAGCGAGCAGCAGGCTGTCATTCTTTACTCGACCTTTAGAGGAACAACCGCAGCTCATTGAGCCATGAAGTCATCCTGCTGGTGTCTATCAGTCATCTGTATCAGCCCATTAGCGCTCAGAGTTACATAAAGCTGTAAACTGCGGGACTATGACTCAGACAGGAGTGTGTGTGTGTGTGTGTGTGTGTTCTGGTATCCTGCTCTCACTGTGATTGTTCCCCTTCTCAATACGAAGCAGATTAAAAGCCCTTTCATTCATCGTGGGCTCCCTGTAGAGATAATATGCCGAGCTGACGAGGAACAGCACATACAGATGCACACAAACCATTTGGAGGCGACAGCACAAGCAAGGATCCAGACAGGAGGAAACAAGGTCAGCGAGAGCCAATACACACACACAGGTCTGATTGGACACAGGTCAGGTCAGGACAGGCAGAGCTGCACTGATCCCGACTGTTTCATTGTTATTTTACTTTATGATCATCATCAATATAATCTCCATCGTCAACACAGAGTCCAAAATGTACTTTTTCACTCACAGGCCAAGGTCGGGGTTAGAGCTAAAGATCCACCCGCAAAGCATATTTTTGAACTCTTTCGGAGTTAAAATGTTAGTTTTGAGTTGTGAAAAAAAGAGGAGAAACTTGTTTTGCAGTCGGGAAAAATGCTGCATCTTTTTTCATTTCTTAAGCAGCTGTCACTTCCTGTCAATCAAACACCTAAATGAGAATATTTTATTAAGACGTTGGAGAAGTGTCGCACACAATGAAAGAAAAAAACTCTGAAAACTGATGAATCTCATCAGCTGAATATATCCGTAGGTTTGGTACACCTCAGCTGTCGAGAACATAAAGAGTCCTTGTGAGGGCTTCTTTGTGTAGTTTTTCATCACAATGTCAAAATATACTCATCAGATATTATTTAATGAAAAACTCAACCAATAAAACCGCAGCGTCATACTAGGGCTGGGAAATATATCGAGTTTTTAAGCTATAGATATATTTTCAAACAAGATATAGTTTATGTTGCATTAAAATAACGTTATAGAGGTGCCAGGTCACCTTTTTCTCATCTCACTGATGATGACTGACTGTCTGTCCCTCTTAACCCTGCTCCTCCTCTCTCTCTCTTTTATTGTATTTAAGGAACATTTTTATTTTATTATATTACTACTTAAATTCACAAACAGGTAGTTTATTTTCCATGTGTTTTCACTGTTAATAAAATACATATCGATATATATCAAGTATTGCCATTCAGCTAAACAATATCGAGATATGAGTTTTGGTCCATATCGCCCAGCCCTACATCATACGCACTCGGCTGAAAGTCACCAGACACAGGGTCACTTGTTGACTGATCTTGTTTCTATTCGTTTTGACAGTTTTTCTTAAATTGAATGTATCCGTCTATTTAAACGGCATGTTTGTGTCTGTGCAGTGACAATGACACATCATATAGATGTAGATAATTACCATTGTCGTCCCTGCTGCTGTGTCGACTCGTTCACATCCCCTCTGCCTCTACACTGCTGCCCACTGTTCATCATACTGCCATTATTACACATACTTTCACCATTCATGCTGGCATTGTAGCCATCCCCTCTATCCCCTCACACCAACACAGTCTCAGCAGAGTCTGGTTCTGCTCCATGTTTCTGCCTCTTAAAAGGCAGATTCTCATTGCCACTGTCACTTTAATAAACGTTGGTGATTGCTGTGCTCATGGTGGATTAATGTTGGGTCTTTGATAATCATTTAACAAAGACTGCAGTCTTTTTCTTGAGTGGCTTCTTTTTTTTTTTTTTTTTTTACATTTGTTATGAATTGGCACTCTACAAATAAAGATTGATAAAAATAGATTATACTGCCTCTTGCTTGCATCTGTGTTTATTTTTGAGGAATTGCACAGCCGACATGCTAAACAGAAGCAGGGGAGGTGTTGCCGCCCCCATGTGTACATGTAGGTAAAAGTAAGAATATCTCCAACCTAATGGTTAACAGGTCGTCGAACATGATACCCAGGTTCTGCTCAGGGAGGATTTATTTGAAGAATAACGAATTTGAAAAGGATGCAAGAAAGGCTCAAAGCACACCGAGGAAAACTGCCACATAGAATATGTTGTCATTAAGTAGCTACAAACATGCAATAACTGTTCAAAAGGTTTGGATCTGATGGAGGAAGTGATGAAGGAGAAGATCTGAGGGAGTAAGGATGCAACAAAGGAAGCATGTGAAGATGGCGCGATGTTAAGAACGATGACTCTGTTTCCTGACAGATTCGATGATTTCACATCAGACGCACTTCGCCTGTGAGACGACACCAGCAGACATCAGCGGGTCACATGACGGTGATGTCACAACCACTCCTCTGCACCTCCTCACAAGTAGGTCAGAGACGAACATGTGGAGGTTTTCCCACAGTGTGTGCGTACGCTCACACTGCTCACTGTCATTGTGAGTTATAATCAGTTTTCTGCAGCAGGACTTGGGAGAGCTGCAGCGCTAATATGAAGTGATTTCAACCTCACCTCCGGGGACGACGCGCACACGGATCAGAAAAGTTAAAAGACGAAAGAAGAAGAAGAAGAAGAAGAAGAAGAAGATATGAATCATATTGACGCTTCTCCGAGGTGATGAGGAGAAATAAAGTGGAGAAAAACGGTTGTTTTAATTAGAGCAGGTGAGAAAGTCCAATCAAAACTAACCAATCTTTAGTGAAATAGATGTCAGGCTTCTATGGAGTTGTCGCCACAAAAGGAGAAGATCCATTTTTGCATGATGATATTTTTCTGAGGTGTGACTCTTTATTTTAGAGGAGCCACACAGATATCAGGAGAGTCCACTATACCACGCTAGCATGAGAATATCTGCCTTTATATCAATGTTACACATATTCATGATATGAACAAAAGACTGGAGAACATACTTAGTTGTAATGTAATGTAATTTGATTCCATGCATGAAGATTGCACCTGTTGTTTTCAATCCAGTCTGTGACCATGAGCCAGTCCCAGGACATAAACAACACCACCCTCTCCCACCCTATCACTCGTGGTAGATTTTCTTTAACATTTCCTGATCTGTTCTCAAATCACCCGCCCCCACCTCTGACTTCAGCTGTTGAAAACTCATTAAGGGGGCTGGCCAAAAATAAAAAATCTGGGTAAAGTCAGGATGAAAAATGAATGAATGAAAAAAATCCTTGGGTTCAAATCCGACCTCGGCCCTTTGCTGCATGTGATCCCCCAATCTCTTATTCCAACATTCCCTGTCTCTCTTCAGCTGTCCTATCATATAAAAAGCAAAATGGCCTAAATTCACGTCTTTAAAAAAAGAACATGTTTTTCTCTGTATTACAAAATAATACAAATGAACTGATTAAAGCAGCAGCAGATCAAAAAATCAAAAAGGTAAAATTGCTGGGTTTGTCATAGGAGTTTGGTGGCTTTGAAGAGAGCAGCATAGCAATCAGAGGTAGACAAAAAGGTCTACCTCTGATGGCATCCTCCATCAAAGATACAAATGTCCCCCCTTAAAGATGGAGTCAATAAATGTTTGATGATTATCAGAGAGAGACAGGATAGAGAAAACGAGCGAGTAAATCTCTTGACTGTAAATAACAAACTGGTTATAAATGTGTTTTCATGGGGGAAGAGCAGCAAATACACACACACACACACACGCACAGACCAAACATAGAAACACACATCCCAGGACAAACAGCACGTCCCCTTCTGCTGACTGCTGAGTGGACATCTGTCCTTTTGTGCTGCAGAGAGCTAGCCCACACACAGTCACACACAGTAAAACACACACACACACACACACACACACACACACACACACACACACACACACACACACACACTATGACATATGGCACAGGAGTGTGGCGTGTTTATTCTTTCATACGTGTTCTTTGCATCGTTTTCTGTGTCTGTAAATCATCACAGTGACTCATCTCGTCTTCAGGAAGAGGAGCTGTCAGAGCAGCTTTCAAAGACACACCTGAGAGAGAGAGAGCGAGAGTGTGTGTGTGTGTGTGTGCGTGCGTGCGTGCGTGCGTGCGTGCGTGTGTGCGCATGTCTTCACCTGGCTCTGTAGCTCGCTCTGCTGTCTCAGTCTCAGGTTCTCTGGTGTGTCGGCCACGATGGTGAACGACGTCTTGGGGTAATGTCTGCAAAGAGAAAGGGCAAAAGAGTGCTGTCACACATGGGAAGTTCTGACGTCATGTTTTAAGTATTTGACAACAATTCAGCCAAGTCAAGAGGAAAGTGTTTCTTCCAAAGAACGGCAACTGTTGTAAACTCGTCTCAACAAACGTAACAGCTCTTAGTTATTAATCACAACAATAATCTCACACTCACGTTGTTTTTTTTTAAATTCCTAAACAATGAAGACTGCTCCCTGACAAACATCAGAGGCCCCTCCATAATGAGAGGTACACAATATGGGAATGACTCCCAACAATGAGCCTTTGAGCTGTTTTCAAATGTAAAGCTACACCCTGCAAGATTACCTCTCCTTATCTAACTTGACCTTTCAGTCTCCTGATATTAACCTTTGGAATATAAAGCTTGCTTTCTGTCTAAAATCAGCATCAGTGGGTTTGGATTTAAAGCTGCTGTCTGCAAAAAAAACACAAAGCATGAAGAACAATGGAGCCCGGTACACATGTGAGAGCTGACGGTGTGAGGATGGTGGGCGGGGGACACAACGCCCACGCTCCACCTCCGTGAACTTTTCAAAAACATTTTTCCCTGAAAGCGTTGTTTCGCACAGGAAGAGAAACCCTCTGTGTGGGTGTTCGACTTTTTTTTTTTTTTTTTTGCCAAGAAAAGCTCCAACAGTCATCAGTCTTTGGACTTTTGTTTTAATCTGGAAATTCTCCAAAAATCCTCCAACTCCTCAAAACTGACATTTCTCATCACATGTGTAAAACCTTACCAACAGCTTGTTTCCAAAGTAACACCTTCTAAAGTAAAGGGTCGGAGGAATCAAAGGAATTCTGTGTGCAGTGCTGCTGCAGTGTGATGTTGTTCATTTATATGTAAGCTGTATATTTGAATGCCTCTGTGTATTTAAAGTTCAAACGTGGGACAAAAGAAAATTAGCTTCAGACTCCCTGCAGCATGCCGCTTTCTCTGCATCATCTCTATCATATTAAATAATATTAATATATGGGAGGCGCTACAGGTTAATTATAAAGCTTTTTTGATTCACAGTATGTAATTCATAAGTCTGCAGGGGAAATGACCACAATGGACGGGTGATACGTTCAATATTAATACCAAGCCAAGACCAAACAAACAACCATTCATTTCTAGTTCCCCACTTTCACATTTTGTGATCAGAAATACTGACAGAGAGACAGAATCCACCTCATGTACTCAGCGCTCTCAAAGTGTGCGTGTGTGCGTGTGTGTGTGTGTGTGTGTGTGCGTGTGTGTGTGTGTGTGTGTGTGTGTGTGTGTGTGTGTGTATGCAAATCAATGCCTGCAGCATATTCAGCGGCACAGTTTGACCACTCCACTGAACTGTCCTTCACTCCTCTCCTCCTCCAACTTCACCTCTTTCTGCCTCCCACGCTCGTTTACACACTGTCTAACACACACACACACACACACACACACACACACACACACACACACACACACACACACACACACACACACACACACACACACACACACACAAACACACAAACACGCACACAAGAACAATTTCAAATGAGAGCACTTTTAGCGCAGCGTCACAAACAGCTGATGCTGAGGGTGTTTTTGAGCTGAGGATGTTTAGAGCTGAAAACGTTGAACGGCATTGGTTTTGTGTTAAAAACGGGCGTCTAAGAAACAACTGCTGGCATTTCCATGGCTCCATTATTTTAAAGAAAGTATTTCATAAATGTTTCTTTATTCAAGGTTTTGTAGATTAACATGAAATCAGCTGAAGGCTCTTTGAGGTTACAGACTGTCTCTGCACACAGACTGGAGCTTTGATACTACACACCTCTGATCTGAACCAATCATCCCTCTAACTTTACAACACACACTCAAAGACACACAAATACAAAGCTACTCTCCTTGAGAACAAACCTCAGTGTGCTTTTATTTTATTCTCCCATTTAAAGACTCCAACGTCAAACATATAAAGATCACTCCTGACGTCACAAACAGCGTCATTATGTTTTTGTTGTAGCTGTTTTGCTCGTGTCACAGTTATAATCATGATAATCACTGTGTGTCACAGACAGTCTGATGAGGTCTGTTTGTTTGTGTGTTTAACTCATAAACAGTCATCATGATCTTCACTCGTCTCCGTGTCTCCCTGTGTGTTTGTCTACACAATAATGACCGTCTCATGGTTAGAAAAACCACAGACAGGAGCTGCTCAAATCTTTAACTGCCACTGCCTCTGTCTCTGTGCTAAAATAATATCATCAGGATGTTTCCATAGAAAAGGAATATAATCTGCATGGCAAACCGCAAAATGAAGAAACGTATTCCTGTTTCTTGAATTTTCATTCAGCACACTTCTCTGTTTGGAAAATAGAGTCCGGTGCACAGTGGAGGATTTTCTTTGATGTTATTGTGTGGGCCTGTTTGCTTTATTCGACAGGACAGCTGAAGAGAGACAGGAAATGTCCAGAGGAGAGAGTAGGGGACAGCATGCAGCAAAGAGTCGAGGCCGGGCCCGGACCCTCGGACGCTGCAACAAGGACTATAGCTTCCGTACATGGGGCACGCAGCATAACCGCTAAGCCACCAGGTGCCCCACAGTTGAAGATTTTCATATCATCCCTTATTATAATGTTTTATTTCACTTTATTTATATTCAACATTTGACCTTTTAAACTGAGCCTCCAAGCAAAAGATTTTTCATGTGTGTACTTGTATCATTGGAATGATAATAAACATCTTGACATAAACCTTCAAGTTAACTAAATTCTCTCCAGATATTTCAAGAATTTGACAAGAATGGTCCAGAATTCAGAAGAAAGGTTTTCATTCAGAACTTTATTTAGTGTCTTGATCAGAGTGTAAACACGACATTATTATAACTTCAAAACAAAACAGCGCCCTCTACCTGTCCTGTGTGGAAAAGTAAACCTGAAGATAATTGACTGAAAAATTGAAAACCACTGACAGCTCTGGAGACTATTCTGAATAAACCTCCTGTTTTTATCTTTCCAGTCTACTTCTGACTTTCTCCTCTCTCTCGCTCTCGCTCTCTTTTTAAAGATCTCACTCCTACTCTCCTTCTCTGACGCACAACAAAAAACACACAAAGACTTCCTGTAGCGGCTTTTTGCTTTATGGCGACTACCACAGAAAAACAGCCAGAGGCGACTTGAAGTGTGTGTGTGAAAACTCTGGCACTTCTTTCAACCAACAGTCCCTTTGTTTCACTTCTATTCCTCATAGTTAAAGATAAACACACACACACACACACACACACACAAACACACACATGTGCACATGCACACACACACACGTGCACACACACACACGTTCACATGCACAAGTTTTGTCCTGAAGTTTCATTTCACCTGTTAGCGTTGCTATGAGCAACCATAGATGCTTTGTTCGTTTGGTGCAACCCAATCCTCTGAGACAAAGAGCTACTCTGTGGGATATTACACACACACACACACACACACACACACACACACACACACACACACACACACACACACACACACACACACACACACACACACACACACACACACACACACACACACACACACACACACACACACACACACACACACACACACACACACACACACACACACACACAGCTAGCCAAGGTAACTGTGTGCTGGCTGGACAAGCAGCTGGGGCCAAAAACAGACGACTGCAACAGACAAACAGGACGGTCTGCTCACTTCTCTACACAATTTGGGTTCTATCCTGAATTGACAAAGTTACGGACTCTCGGGCCGTTCCATGCTCAAAGCATCAACACTGGAGCCTTTCCTGATGCAAAGCCAAAGAGTTTGAGTTGCTGAAAAAGTAGATGTGCATAATAGGCTGACAAAACAGATAAACATCATCACCCTCAATAGTCAGCAGCAGAAATACTAGTCAGTTAGACATATTCATATTTTATGGATGTATGCCCACAATGCCCGTTAAATATTGTATCTGGGATGTAACGAAGTCACCCACCACTAGATGGTGCTGTACCTCGGGTTAATGGGCCTACGCTCCCTGCTCAACTGCTCGGATGTTAACTAGCACACAGTGGGTGGATGGTATCTCGTAGCGCGGCGCAGTATTTTGATCGATATTATGGAGATACATTTTTTTGTCGGCTGTGTAAGTTTAAATTATCATATCGACCAAACATTAGCCACGCTCCACAAACTCACTGTGATCCCTCTTGGTTTGAAAAGATTACACAGCTCATTGTGACAACAACTGCTCAAGATGCACTTCCCCTCAACTTGATCAAATTGTGCTACATGTTGAACATTATCTGTGTTTTTTTTAGGTTTAGACAAATCAACTAGTTGGGAAATAAGTGCCTAGCAATATTTGTAATCAGGATATATAGATGTATTTCTTAACACAGCTTCTTTGACCCAACAACTTCCTAATCCTGATTTTTGGTAGCAGAGTAATCAGGGCCCTTTTACAGGATGGTTAACACCCACAGAAACACACACACACACACACACACACACACACACACACACACACACACACACACACACACACACACACACACACACACACACACACACACACACACACACACACACACACACACACTCTCTCTCTCTCTCTCTCTCTCAATAAATCACACATTAAGGAGAAAAACTATGACACTCTGAAAAACTCTGAGGTGTTTCGTACCTTCGTCATCCATGCCACAGGCTAAATATAACCTCTTTCAAAAAACAAGAACAAACACACACACACACAAACACACACACACACACACAGTCTTTTTAACTGTTTCCAATAATACCCTCGGACACATCCTGCTTTTCTCTCACTGCCTGGTTAAGACACCAGGTTTTACAATACACCAGTGTGTGTGTGTGTGTGTGTGTGTGTGTGTATGTGTGTGTGTGTGTGTGTGTGTGCGCGCACGTCTTTGTGGGCTCCCTGGTCTGTGTGTGTGTGTGTGTGTGTGTGTGTGTGTGTGTGTGTGTTCCTGTGCGTATATATGTGTGTGTGCTGCAATGTGCTGGGTGTGTTGTGGACACAGATTTAGAAGTACCATTGTCTATTATGTTTCTGTAACATTTGCTGAACAGCGACAGTCTCCTGGCTCCAGCAGCAGTGACGCACAACGTCAGTGTGTGTGTGTGTGTGTGTGTGTGTGTGTGTGTGTTCATGTGTAATACTGAGAAAGAAACTTAACTGTTTGTTGTGTTTATAGTTGCCGATCAATCAATTAAACACGTCAGATATCACTAGACAACATCAAAGCGTCTTTGAGGATTCTCAGAACTCATAGGCTGTATTCTAAGGACGACATATGAATGTGGGGACGATGGCCAACTTTAAGGTAATTCAGGTGTAGCCAGTGGTTAGACATACACTTAGTCCAGCCAAGACTTCTTTTCAACATTGTTTGCGGTCCAACTACCAACTTTAAAAACATGAGCTTAAAGAGACTGGTAAAATATCTACATTTTCAGCAGGTGACTGCCAGTGGGTTCTAAGACGGCAGGGACTTTGTTTTGTGCCACTAGTTCCTTTTTCTGAGTTTTTGTGTACAGTTAGAGTAGCAACTTAATATGCAAGAATCCTGTTGTTGACGAGTCGGCCTACAGAGATAAGGTCCAAAAATGAACAGCATGTTTGTCAGTGAAAGGTTTTGCACTGAACACCACAAAAACAAAGTAAGGACTCACTCACACTAGGTACAGTGCTCAAGCTCGTTTGCAAGAGCACAAGCCCGGGAACACAACGTGGACACGATCATACAATCCATCCCCGCTTTGCATAATCGAGAAATCCAGGAGAACGACTTGTTCCCGTGCCACTGTCATATAGTCTCTGGAGGCCATTTGATAGCTATCTGTAATTTGAAGGTGGAGTGTTTTCTTTAATGGTACTCAGGGCATGAGTTCACGTCATGAACGGTTAAAGGATATATGCATCATTTTAAATGTGCAAAAAAAAAATCAATCATCCTTTTATTTACTTTTTTTGTTTTGGGGCAAACAGCAAATGTTGCGGTACATTCTATTCTATTTAAGATGTTATGTTTAAATGTTGACCTGGTGTTGTAATAAAAATGGCTGCTGTGTGAATACTGTGAATTGTATCAGCGTTCTTTACACGTTGCATGCATTTTCTCTGCAGCCTACGATGGAAACAGCCTTAATGCCAGGTGGAGCAGGAGGCACGGCTGTGATCATGGCTGTCAATGAAAGCTGAACTGTGGGGGGGGGGAGTTGGGGGGGGGGGGAGCTGCATGATGGGGGCCCATGCCACAGCTCCCAGTCCTCCTCAAGTCAACAACTCCAACCGTAGCACAAAAGAAGGGGTGACGTGTTCAGCTACAGGACGGACAGCGATGCTTCGTGGCTGAGGTCTGAACCAGTTGACAGCAACATGGATGCTCTTTTGATGAATCACAGCGAGGGAGATGGAGGATGAGGAGGATGAGAAGCAGGGATGACAGCTGACCGTGTGTGTGTGTGTGTGTGTGTGTGTGTGTGTGTGTGTGTGTGTGTGTGTGTGTGTGTGTGTGTGTGTGTGTGTGTGTGTGTGTGTTTGCTGGTCAGTCTGGCCTCTCTCCATGTTCCTGCGTAGGTGTTGATGAAAATCTCAGTGTGAGCTCAGGACAGACTTGGCTCCTGTAAACCTCACTGACAGCTCAGCAGCACAACAGACAAACATCAGATAAACAGAACATACTGAATCCACCTGTACACAGTATGGTGCGATTATTACAGCAAAGTGTAAGGTTTCTGCAGGTCACACACTGACGATGTAAGTAATGACAAAACAGTTGACCACAGACTTTTTTTGGATGAGCCTTAATGAGAAATGTTGGTGTCATTTATATGTGGGCTCATTTTTTAAACACTTTGTTGTCATGATGGCTAAATGATATAAAAAGTTTTGGTTTTGCTCAAGTAGATTGCTTAAGCAAGCTATTAAAGTAATCTTTAGGGGCAAATGTGTTCAATCAAAGTAGGTCTGCTTCGTGTTGTCACTGACAGGTTGTTATTCTTTTTTTTAAGATTTATTTTTGGGCGTTTTGTGCCTTTATTGGAGTGATAGGACAGTGGATAGAGTTGGAAATAAGGGGGAGAGAGAGAGAGAGAGAGAGAGAGAGAGAGAGAGAGAGAGAGGGGAATGACGTGCAGGAAAGGAGCCACAGGTCGAATTCGAAACTGGGCCTCCCGCTTGGAGGACTATCGCCTCTATACATGGGGGGCGCACACTAAACACTAAGTCACCAGCGCCCCCCACAGGTTCTTATTTCTGTGCTCAAGCCGCTACACTTCCTCGGCCTTGGCACAGTTGGGAGAGGTGTGCTTCGGCACGTTACAGTTTCTCATGCACAAGCACAGGAATGCGATGTGGACATGATGTAAAATCGATCGCTGTCTTGCATTATGTAGAAATCCAGAAGTGTTAGAGGCTCGTATCTAATCAAAACGACTTTAAATAAGCGTCAAAATAAGGTTGCAAATTTGGTATCTATTGTTGGACGAGAAATAATTCACTAACATACCTTCTTTGGCAGCTATTTGACAGCAATACCGGAAGTTTAAAGATGAAGCGTTTTCCTTCATGTTATACTCATTGCATGAGTAACACATGCACACATCTCCGCAGTCCACCACGCTGTGAGTGTGTGTCCTAGTTTGACTTCAGACACGCTGCAGCATCTATACAGCCCCCAGGCTCAGACTAATCTTGTGAATGTAAGTCTCAGTGGGGGGTGGGGGGGGGGGGGGCTGCATGCCACATCACTAAATCACCACAATCAATCAAAATCCCCTTCCTCATCACCATCATCTGAGTCATGACTGTTTATTAACTAAACCTTCATGAGTGTTTTTTTTTTATTCCAGGTGAGTCGGGCCTGCAGCACCCTGCTGAGAAGGTGAGCGTCCTGCTGTCCAAGAAACTTTTGAGTGAGTCACATTTTGAACCTTCCAAAAAGCTCCGCTGAATGTGTGTCACCATGGAAATGAAAACTTCCGCACATGAAAGCTGAGAGTTCACGCTACCTGAGGCTTTTTAGTCACTAAAGAAGACCGATCATGCTTCTCCTTTTATCACAAATTCACACATGCTTTCACATATGCACTCCTGAAAATGTCTAGAGTATTTCAGGAGGACTACCCCTGACCTGGTTGTTCACACGTACAGCTCACAGCGGGGAGATATGGACATATTTACAGTATCAACAAAAGAGATCAAGCTAACAGCTAAACCAGATCTTTTGTAGCCTCTGGTATTACAGTATATTTTGTATTTATTTTTAAATATGTGAATATGGGACTCTATTGTATTTTATTCAAACTGTTCCACTGAAGTATAGAAGCTTCATATTGAACAAAGTTTATAAAAAAATTATAAACTGGATAAAGCTCTACAAGTAAAGCAAAAATAATGAGAGAGACTATACAGCCTGAAGTTTTGTGCTGACTCATGTTTAATTACTTCACCTTCATCACCAACATTTAACGCTCCTCACCTCCTCTCATGCTTTTCCATCGCAGGCAGCCAGTGATAAAAGGCTGTGACAAATGAGGGGACTTAATTCAGGCTGTGCTTTTTAAGTAAAAGATATTATCACCCACGGGATTTAATAGCCGGCTGCCGGGCTGATCCACAGCGGAGATTAGACGCAGAGCTGAGTCTTAAGAGAGGACATGGAGAGAAAGATGCTGAAAAAAAAAAAAAGATGGAGGAAGAATCCAAAACAAAGAGGGGGAAATCTGGAGGAAGATTACTACTAAATATTTCACATCTTCAGAAAAAATCACAAGGCAAACATCTTAAGAGCAAAGGGATTTGTTAACAGATGCATCATCTTGTGCCAGATTTTCTGTTTTAGAGGTTCTGCCACGCTTTAAATCTGAAAAATAGATTTTATTCTGTTATGTAATTACCCCAAATAAAGTAAGTAGGCATCAAATCCAATCAGCGGGGCCTGCTCCCATATTTTAGAGCTTTAATTTATCACACCTCTCGTTATGCTATAACGAGTCTCCCATCATCACTACCGTCAAAAATACTATTCTTCATTATTTTTTATGTTACAACTGACTAAAGGAAAGGTGTAACTTTGCCTTTTGGCAGGTCACAATCCAAAGGGACACATTTCTGTTAGTGTACGGAAAGAATACGAAAGATAGAAAGTGTGTAGAGGAGAGGAGAGGAGAGGAGAGGAGAGGAGAGGAGAGGAGACAGAAAAACTTTTTTAAATGTGACGAAATAAATGGGGGAAAGGAAATGAAAGAAAAGTGGTTAAATAAGGACATGGAGCAAAGACGAAGCAGGAAATGAGCAAAAAGGGGAAAGATATGATAATATAAGAGAAAAGAAAAGAACAGATGGAAAAATGTAAAGCAAAAGAAAGATGCTGCAGAGGGAAATTAAAAGAGAAAAGAGGGAAGGGTAGAGACAAACAAAATGAAAGGAATGGAAATGAAAAGAAAGAAGAAAAAAGAACAGAAAACACTGAAAGGAAAGGGAACGAGACAAGGACAGAAGAGAATAGATAAATGGATTGAGAAAAAAGTATGAAGAAGATTAGAAAAGAGGGTAGAGGAAGCAAAAGAAAGAAAAGTAACGGAATGGAAAGGATAGAGGGAAGGATAGGAGAAGAACAAAGGAAAATGTTAATGGAAGAAAAGAGAAACATGAGGAAAGGAAGGGAAGGAGAGGAGAGGATAGGCGAGGAAAGGAGGGGAGATAAATAAATAAAAGGGAAAGGAAGGAAAGGAAAGGAAAGGAAAGGAAAGGAAAGGAAGAGAGAAAAGAAAAAGGTAAGATGGAATGTAGAGGAAAGAAAGTAGGAGAAGATAGAGGATGGAAGAAGGAGACAATGACAGGAAAGACAAGGAAAGAAAATGAGCAAAGGAAAATAAATTGGAAAAGGGAGGTTAGGGAAGGACATGAGTGGAGTGGAGTAGAGAGAAGAAAAATAATACAAAATTGGAATAAATAGAAAGGAAAGAAAAGTAAAGAAGGAGCTAAAATGGGTTTGAAAGTTTGAGGAAAGGAGCGGAGAAGATAAGGAAAGGACAGATGAAGGAAGAAGAGAAGAGGAGAGGTAGTGAGGGTAGATGTTTTGGCAAGAGGGGAAGAAAGGAGAGAAAAGGAGGTAAAGAACAGGATTGGAGTGGATTGGAAAGAAAGTTGCTGGAGCATCTGATGAGAAAAAAAAACAACAGCAGCAGAGAAAACAGAGTGCTGTGTCATGGCAGCTCTTCTAACACCATGACACTGTCTCCAGTGATCTCCTCTCTGTCTTTCTCTTCACTCAGTCGTGCGTGACGCCCTCAGTCAGCCATCAATAGAGACATTTCTCTTCCTCTCTTCCTCTCTGTCTCTCTCTTTCTTTTCTACCACAGCGACGGCTGAGCCTCTCGCCCCTCTCTGCCTCTCAAATCCTTCACATTTGTGTTTATTTACATTCAACAAACTGTAACCCGCTCTTTGTCCGTTGTCCTCTCCCTGGCTCTTGTCCCCCCCCCTGTCCTCTTTCAGCAGATTCTCGGCTCAAAGATTAGAAGGAGTGTTACATAAGTTTCCCGTCACATCTCTCAGCAGCTCGCTCTCCATCTTTGTGTTGTGCAGTTGGATTTATTCTCGGTCTCTCCTCTTTGCATCCGTTTTCTCTCTTTGTCTCTCTCACAGTCATTTGTTAGTGGTGTTCCTGCAGTCTTAACTCACGGATCATTTTTAGTTGTCACCTGGATTGCTTTTTTCAAACTGCTCACCAGTGATGAGACAGCTGCATAACACTCTTTAGATGTATATAAGGTAAAAAAAACAAAAAAAACATTACATTGTGCTTGGTTGGAAGAGAGGGTGGAGGCAAAAGGAGTAAGAGGTTAGCATAACTGAAAATGTGAACAGGCAACTCCTTGATTTTTATCTTTTACTACAACCTGTCATCCTCCACTGCTTTATCTATTTGACTCTAAATGGGACCATAATTTATAAAATAAGATATACTATATTAATCCCTGAGGGGAAATGGACATCATGCTGTTGTAAAATAAAAACTTCAAACTAGAGATTGAGACCATAAACTCATAACGAAAGTGTTTCCTGAGGTAATAAATCAAGGGAATAGCTAACGTATAAATTAAGTGATCAGACTTCCAGTGAGTCCCCCTGCTGGTCATGAGTGAGAATGCAAGTTTAAGACAATTCTGCATTGGCTTTACTTTTTAGACATGGGGCTGGTAACAAATCATTTTAAGAATGATCTGAGTCAGATCAGGGCCAAGTCCAATTTCTAACCATTTAGGGATCATAAAATTTGATGTACAGGACGCACATTTACCGATTCTTCATCTAAAAAGTTGGCTGTTGGCCTTTGTACCAGTGCGACCAAATTACAATTTAAAATGCTGAGACATGCATTGCAAGTGGAGCCGCCACCATCACCTGTTGCACATGACCTGACGCGACTGTGCCTCATTCATTGTATTTTCCTTGCAGCAAATTTGCAACCTTCCCCTAAGGCTCAGCATAAGACGTGTGTTTCCATGGCAACAGTCCTGTAGCAACACCACTGTTGACCCCTCATCCTCCGCTTTGCAATCCACTGCTATTCCCTCAAAAATAAAAGGCCACCATGTTGCATAACTTTCATAACATTTCTTTAGTGTCTCTAAGATTTTCCGTTGTTCCACATTTACTTTTAGCACGTCGTCTTTGGACCATTTCCTTTTTACATCTTGCTGATTACGTTTGATTCATTGATTTTTTTATATCCATGTTCCTGTCAACGGTGGGATTAAAATGTATATGTCTGCAGTTTTCATTTTCATTGTTAAACTCAGTTGAATATTCAAAGAAAAATAATATTTCACTCACTGAGTTGTTCCAAAACTGAAACATTTGTGATGGGGTTGATGGACCTAAGGCTGTCACGATACCAGATTTTTTTTAACTATGATGATAAAAAAAAAACTAAGCTTTGCGTAAAAGATGCTTTTCCACATGAATTTAAAGTCCAGCTATTTGTTTTTTGTTCTATTTGATTAAATTCCTGTAACATACACCTCGTATAGACAGTCTGCATTTATTTATCTTTCCATGTCCGCGATTCAAAAACATGTTGTAAAAACCAGGGTCTTTGCCCCGCCAACAACATCCATTCATCTTATGTCAAACACACTTTGTCAGCTTTAAAGCATCCTGTAGCAGCAGCTAAATGCAGACACAATGTTAACACAACAAAAATCATAGAGCACATCAGTGGAGCCTTTTTAGCTCCTAAAGGAGGCTTTCCCTCAAATAATGATGGCTGCGTTTATGCCTAAAGAGAAACCACTCATCTACTTATTCCACCTGCTGCCTCTGAACAGGCACCTCTTTAATGTAAATGATATCATATCCTGCAGCTGCCGCACGATCTGTTCCCCTCCTGAAGCAGCGAAGAAGTGAGCAGGAATATTTCTCTCTGTGCAGCACAAAAAGACAGCAGTTATCTGGGTTATGTGGGCAGCAGTGTTACATAACCACACAGTCTTTATCACAGCGATCTGAGCTGCTATTAACATGAACTCGACATGTAAAAACCATGTTAGCGCGTCAGTTTAACACAGAGACAGAGCGTGGGAGAGTGAGGCAGAGAAAGTGACCTCTTTTATTCCTCAGATCACTCACATGTGTCTCCATCTCCACACAGGGAGCTGAGTTACATAACCAGCATTGATTTTTTTTTTTTTTTTACTAATTAGCATAACTGCTAACTTAATTAAACCAAATTATCTCACAGAGGAAGACGCCTGTTATGAATGTAGTTATAGACTCTTTGTGTTCTCCTGATTCTCTTTTATTAATCACGAGCAAGAACAGCTCCTGCTTCATCACTGGAGGTAGGCTGTATGTTGAGTTCACAAAAAAGGCACTGATTTACAAGAGAAACTATAAGAAAATGAGGCGTCCTGCTGTGATTTCTTTAGTTTTGCACCTTTCAAAAAAAATTAAGTTGGATGTCCAGACATCAGTTGGATACAAAAACTTGTAAAAATAAAAATATATCATATAAAAAAAACTGTCAGGGTTCAGTGAAACATTCTGCCAACCCAAAGAGAAAAAAATGCAGCAATGCTCCGTTAAGATAACAGCTCAGAGGTCATAAGGTGTCCTGGTTCACACAGGTCAGTCATACACCACGGATTAAATCTCACCACATGACCTCACATAGGTACACATATATACATCATGTTGTGGGTTTCTTTGTGGTTTGTGTGGCAGGTCGTCTTTTAAACAAAATAACACCAAATGCTCCTGATGTTGTTTTGTGAAAACTCTTTTCTGGTTGTGTTAGTCCTTTATTAAAGTCAGTTGGTGAGAATGTGTTCAGTCTCATGTGCTTCTGTAATCTCTCTCACCTCTCTCCTTTGGTCTGCCTCCCCCCCCCCTTTTTGAGCTTCAGAGGGTCTTAAGAAGCACGGGACCATCGTCAAATTCAGAGACCCTCCAGTTTCTCCTTTAGGGCTCAAACATTCAGAGAGAGCTTTTGTGTGTCCCTTATCCTCCAAGCACGCTTGAAAAAATCAATTCAGAAGTTTTCTATTTTTATTTTCATACTTTGTAATGACCTGGTGCACTGACCACAATGTTTATTGTCCAAAATTAAACCTATAAAATTATAAAGAATTGGGGAATAAGATTTTAAAACAGAAATCTTCTTTCATACTAGGCTGTAAACATTTTGGCTGTAAAGTTGGATATTTTATCAAGGGGCTCTGTGGAAATAGACCCACTTCAGTTAACAGCCTCAAGTGGCCATGTGAGGAACTGCAGATTTGGTGCTTCATTGCTGGCTTCATTTCTCAGACATGGATGCTGCAGATTGGCCACGATGCGCACTCCAAAGTAGCTTTGGCCAATAATTCTGTTTCACGCGGTTTAAAAAAGTGAAACAAGAGCAGCATAATGAGTGCAGGATTTACTCATTTTGTCTGGACAGTGATGTTTGATCCTGCGTATGATCAACTCTCTCTGTGCCACAGTGGCCTGTTTCGTTTTGAATTTTGTGGTCCCTTAATTGACAGGAGTACAACTCCACTACAACGACAAAGACTGCATGGACGCTTGTAGCCTAGTGGTTACTTAGCGAGCATGCCCCATGTACCTTCGATGTAGCCCTCCATGCGGTTGGCCCAGGTTCAAATCCAACCTGTGGATGTCTTTTCCTGCATGTTATTCCCCACTGCCTCTCTTCCCGATTTCTGACTCTATCCACTGTCCTATCTCTGAAAAGGCATAAAGAGTCCAAAAATAAACCTTAGAAAAAAGAAGAAAAAAAACAATGACTGCAAAAGATAAATGGTGTTCTCTTACCGTTAGACAAATCGACTGGTCTGAATGTAAAATATTTTATGGTCGACAGGGAAATGAATCATTAGGAACATCCCTACCAAGCCCCTCATCTGAAGCAGCTTCAGATAAAAAAAAAATGTATAAGGTCATGTAGGGCAGTGCTGAGGCCGTCACTTCAGATGTTTTTATTGTGAGAACTGCCACAGCTCAACAATGCAGATCACATGTATCACACAAAAGGCCAAGAAAAACGCAGCCGCCGGGCTTTTTTCCACAATACACACCAGTTATATGTGACTGAAAACAACGAGCGTCAGAGGGAGCCGGAGCCTCACGCAGACTTTAATTACAGGATGCTGGTTTGGACTCTGAGCGCGACAAGTGACACTGAAGTACAAACACAAAACTCTCACTGATGAGTAAGAGCTCCCTGCACAAAGTGTGCAGCTGTTTTCTGCACAGCAAACAAAGCTGTCATCCTAACTTTCCATGCAGAGAGAAGATGAGAGCTAGCAGGCAGCAGTGGAAGGAAACAATTAGAGAATCAGACAAGAGTACCTTTAACAATTAAGGAAACTATAACTGTAATCTGTCCTCATTGTATCTGTGATCCTTTTTTTTTTCTTGTTTCTTACATTTAAAGACCTTTGCTGGACATGTCTCCTCTAGAGGTTTGTTCTGTGACCAGCTATTTGAATTTCACCCACAAATGAACAAAGGAAGTTACCACAGTCCAGTCAAAGTGTTAAAGTTACCAGAAAGGCTAAAATATTCCAATTAATTTGAGTCTATGTTTCATACTTCTTCAACTGAAACCACCTACTGTTGTGTTTTTTTTTAATTGCAAAATTGAAAATAAAAAAACTACGGTTCTCCAAAGAATACGTTTCTTATCCAAAAAATAACTCAACAATAATGGAAAGGTTTTGTCTATGCACCAGATCAACACCACGTAGACATTTATATCCCATGACATCTTTGGGGATTTCTGAGGCTTTCTTTGATAAAACTCGGGCAGTAAATCTTCAGTGGTGTCACGATATGATGCGTTTATGATTATCCCGTCAACGATTTCGTTCCATTCAATCTCACGATGCGTCACATTTGGTTGCATGTTACTGCACATGGCTACTTGTTTACCTTCACTTTTTAAGGGCATTTTATATTCTTGGGTATCAGATATTGTGATGTCTCATTTTAGGATTGTATTGCAAATGATTGCAGAATGTCTGTGTCGTGATATATATCCTAGGTTAAAGTGGCTCCTTTCCTGCATGTCATTCCCCACTCTCTCGCTCCCTTGTCTCCTACTCTATCCACTGTCCTATCAAATAAAGGCAAAAAGTCAAATAAAACTAAGCTAGGCATCAGCTACACTCAGATTCAATTGTGCCAAGTTATAGGTGAGGGAAAAACAGCTCTGGATTTATTTTGGAATAAGAAGAAACATGTTGCAAATGCAGGTACTGTATAAAGCATGACTAACAGCAGGTAGAGATTCAAACTGTGAGTTAAAGCTAATCTGCACTCTTTATTTTCTGTTTATTTATCACATTTCACAACTAAATTGTATATTGCACATCACATGTACTTCTCAGAGCGTGCAGGCCTAAACGCGTGTAGATATAGATGAGAAACATGAGGCACAAAATAGAGTCAATTATAAGCTTCAACTCACATCCTTTATCATTTCAAGCAACCAAAAGTGACAAGGTCAAAGGTCACAGCTTCAGCATTCCCATGTAGCTGTAACACACTGACACAAAGCTTTAGGCACAAACTATCATTTCAGATCAACAATTGTCAAACACAGATACAACTGAAGCCTCCTTTGAGGATTTGTATCTTGTTTTTGCCTTTAAGGCCATCGCAAACTACATCATTTTTTGGGTGGGGCTGATAAAAGGCGGTGTGGTGAATCCTGTCGTACTGATAATAACAAACTGAGCATGTTCAGAGTTCAGAGAAACACACACAGTAAACAGAACCAGCAGCAGTGAAGGCAGAGAAGCAGGGCTGGGCTCACAACCAAAACCACCGAAAACAACCACGAACTGCAACCATCCAACCATCGCTGCTATAAAAAACCTGAAGGGTCGCCTCACAGATACGAGCAGCCTGCGGGCAGGACACAGATGTAGATAATCACACAGCAGACACAGCCAGAGGATGGTGTTCATGTTCTGAGAGGGTTCATACAGAGATGATAAAACACTTTGGCTGAACTTCAGCAGAAGGAAACAATAAGTTCATTGTATGTACATTACAGCTGTTATAATAAGATCACAACAGAGCGTAAAGAGGCGGTGTCTGTCTCCTTCCTGTGGGCCGCAGAGGACCTCACTTTGGAAAAGAGACAGACAAATAATAGATGTCATCTGTGTGTCATAAAACTACTGAAGTACACGGCTTTGAAAATACAAAGTGAAAGGTTGAAGGTTTTATGATGCACCCTGATGTTATACAAAGAGTCATGATCCCTCAATGCCCCCTGGGAGGGGTGGGACTTAACTTGTCTATTCTGAATCTGTGCGATCAGATTGACTTTACCTGAAAATTTCACGCAAACTACAGTAACTGAACTCTTTTTATACTTAACTTGACAGGAAAGGAGAGTGTTTTTGTGCTGATGTATTTTGACAAACTTGATTTGTGTAGTTAATGGCTCAGTTCAAAGAGTTCTTTGTCTCTCACCATTTACAAGAGTACATATTTCTTCAAGATCAGGTCTCATTGTGTTCCAGCAAAAGAGGAAGGACTTGGAACGACCGATACGATGCAAACACCAGGGGGTGTGTGATGTTATTGTGAGAATGTGAGCGCGTGAGAGAGAGAGAGGAGAAGGACTTACGCGTTGCAGTAGGGTTTCTTGTCGTAGCCTTTGTAGTTCTTCATGTTCAGTGTCATCTTGCAAACCTCACAGTGGAAACATCCTTTATGCCAGTTCTGCAGGCGACAGAGAGAGACAGAGAGTATAACATTAACTCACAAATAGGTGAGTCCATTAAAGGCTTAGATAAGAGCTCAAATATTAGGGTCTCTGAAATGACCCTTTAACTGTAGTTTTGTACTGACGGTGGGTGGCACTTCCATGACAGCTCGGTTATACATGTTATGGATTCTCTGTCCAAGTCAGGTGTGTGATCCCGGAAGGGCAAATGGTTTTGGGCCCCAAGGCACGATGTGTATTTCATCATAAGTTGGGAGTTTTATGTAATTGCTTTTACTGTTGTGGAAATTGTCCATGTCGTTGCATTCGGAAATGAGTGCTGGATGCACAAACTAAATGTGGGCAAGCTTTCAGCTCATGACCTAAACATGTGTTGGTGTAATCCCTGCAGAGGGGCGCTAAACGGTAGTTCCCTGATATGAAAGCAAGAATTCAACAAGATGGCTTCAACCCTCTACGCTGGCATTTAGAAACCTGTTGCGTCGGCTCTTTTCTCGCAGCAGCCCTCCTCTGACAGCCCTGCAGCGTTCTGCCTCCAGAAGACTTCCAGAGAGCAGGCCAATCAAAAGAGAGTGGTCAAGTGGGGAAGAGGGGGGCCTTAAAGAGACAGCAGCTGACCGTTTCAGGAAGAGGCTGAAATGCGGGATTTTTACGAACGGCAGCAAGAGAAATAAAGAGTTTTTTCAGCTGCAAATCATGGAAAGACTCTCTATGGGGTTCACAGACTGACAACATGAAAGGTGAAAATGAGGAGACTAAGAGAGCTTAAAATAAAATGTCTTTAGTGCAATCCTGTCTGGCTATAACCTGCATGCCATAAGGCACATCAGCCGGATCCCTCCAGTATCAAGCCTCTCAGTAGTTCAGTTCTAGACGGATCTCCTTTCACAGATAGTTTTGCTTGATATATATTCCGAAATTCATGTACATCACTGGTTTCCCTTTGAGTGTTATTTGATTTGGCAAAGACATTTTTTGTTTCCTCAAGTGTCAAGTCACCTTGTGAAGCTTCTATCTTGCATATAGTTATCTTCTGTTGAACTCTTTTGCAGGCCAAACTTCTTGAATTCCTATATCATACAGTTTTTGTATTCCTTTCATCTGTTTCGGTGTTTCCTCACCGCTCGTTCCCGACTTTCAGACTCTGGGCGAGACGTTTATTTCATTCCTAAGAATAACATCTCAGACATTGTTCAAAGATCGCAGAACTTCAAACGGCCTTGCAGATTCCTCGTTGATGAGCATCACTTCCTTACTTGTTTCTCTATGCACCGGGTGAAGACTGGAGGAGAAAACCGTGAATGTATGAACACGTTTGATGACTTCATCAAGGGAATAACAGGAACTGCTGCAACTCTGATCAAACATTTCTCCTCCAACACAAAGTCTCCTTTTAACAGCAAAAAAAACTTCAGGAACTTTTAGCGAGTAACTAACAAATTTGGTCAAGTAAAACTTAAATCTTATTAGCTTTTATTCACACATTAAATTTGTGTTCTGTTATGTTTGCAGGTCAGAAAGAAGATGCATTTTGTCTTGCAGAAGTCCTGATGAAATGAGCTTTTGTAAGAGACAGCAGGAGCTCTGAAGTCCTTGGATGGTCAGTGTACTTCTCTCTCTCGCCCTCACACTCTTTTTCTCACTTTCTCCTCACTTTCTCTGGCAGCCTCCTCCTCTCTAGATCACGTCCTCGAACATTAATTTTATGTTTTATCGACTTATTCGTGCTTCAAACGAGGCACGTCCCATTTTACAGGACAGCACAGAAGGTAAACGTAGTCCCTTTTGAGGGGTTTGATAAGACGGATCCGCCTCATGTCTGACATGTTTTAGAGAGATGATGAAGTTTGATGTTTCGTTGAAATGAATCATCAAAACAGTTTTGATTACAGCTCTGTGAAACTGGAGTCCTTCATATCATGTGCACTGCCTCCATGCTGTCGTGTCACCTGATGCTTCATACGACAGACAGAGAACGCATGAGACCGCTGAAGAGAAATGAATAATTCATCACCGTTATGCAACAGACTATCCCAGGTGTTACCAGACTAAAACAAAGTTATGATTAAATATGTGTCCCTATTTATATTATTATATCATCATTACTAAGTTAGCATATTTCACAGGCGTTTGTAAATTAATTTAGAACAATAACTCTTTGAAGATGACAGCGTTATTGGTGTATAACTGAAGTATTTTATTGAAAGAAAGCGCAATTATAGTTTGTTTTTTTGCAAAGTGGCATTACAAACTTTCTTTTTCATAATATGTCCCCTTTAAAGGCAGTTTTTTTTGTGCCACTGTAACTTATGTAATTTATGTAGCTTATAGTGCTGTGCTCATGATGGATTAATGTAGGGTCTTTATTATAACAAAGAGTATGGTCTAGACCTGCTGCTCTTTTTGTAACCTGTCTTGAGATCAAATGTGTTGTGGATTGGAGCTACACAGACAAAGATTGTTTGATTTATATTCACATAAAAATCCATCGATATCAGATCTCAATAGGGTCGAGCGTATATTATGGCTTGAGTTCGGCTGGAAAATCATTGTGAGATTTTGTTATACTTATCCAGAAAAGACATCAGGGTGGTGGTGATGCTTGATGGAGACTGCGTGGGACTAATGGAGCCAATCACGTTCATATTTTCTGGAACGGACAGGTTATTTGAACTTATTGGGACGAGATCAATGAACACAAAACACTAGGGGCAAACACTCACTTTCAAATGTTTAACTATATTTGGGCGATAAATTGTTAAAAAAAAAAATTAAAAACGTAGGACCTCGGCCCTCTCCATCCTTCTTTATCTCTTCCCTTGATGTTTGGACCTCACAAGGGTGGGTAGGGAAGCTGCGGCTCAGTCAATGTCTCTCAACCGGGAAGGTCCAGGTTTCTATGCCCAGCTCCTGCAGCAACATGTCCAATGTGTCCTTGGGCAAGACATTCAACCCTTAATTTCTCCCGCTGCTTCACCAGCGGTATATGAATGCGTTGAATGGGATTAGTTACTTCTGATGGCCATCAGGGTGTGATTGACATGCGGTAAAGCGCTTTGAGCAGTCAGAAGACAAGAAAAGAGCTAGACAAGCTCAAGTCCATTAACCATTTACCATTTACAAGAATAAGCTCTGGTTCATAAGTTTTAGCAGATGAATGATTTAAAAAATAAAATTTTGGAAAAGCAACATTGACCCTCAGGCCTTTCCTAATTCCCATCTGAAGCAGGACAAACAATAAACAAATAATTCACAGTGAATCAAGAAAAGTCTGTAAAGTAGTGAATGCAAAGGAAAACGATAATTTGCTGATTCAAACAAAAAGAAAGTAAAAAAAAAAAAAAAAAAAAAGCTTAATTTCGATGATACTGAGAAAAAAACCTATCCATAAAAAAACAGGTGGTATTGAAAAGTAGTCTATGGAAGTATTGAACATTTTGACAACCTTACCTCAAGGTGTAAAAATAATTGTATTGTTATCAGAGGAAGTTTCCAGAACATGAAAAGTCCAGAGTGACTGAGAGTCACTTCGACCATCTCTCAAAGTGCTCACCTTGTCCAGGCAGCTGACTTTCTCCGTCGGGTAGACGATCTTCCCGCAGCGGGCACACGGAGGGTTCATGCTCCAAAAACCTCCTCTGAGCTCCTCTGACGCCTGGAATCCGCTCGTTACACGGAGATGGTGTTAAAATAATCCACACAGAGAGACCTTTTACAGCCAAACGGAGAATCTGTGAGAGAGACGACGGCTCTGCTCTGTCACCCAGCGGCTCACCGTCCGGTCTGAAGTCTGGATGCTGCGCTGGGAAAAGAGCGCTTCATGAGCGTCAAGTGAACGGCAGTTAGCGAGGAGGAAACCGGAAATCAGCGCGAAGAACCGGAAATGCAGTTAACATGGAAAAAACAAAAAAAGGAAAAGTCCAAGTACCCCAAAAATGATTTAGATTTGGAGAAACCCAAACCCGGAGTTCTGTAAATAAATGTATTTTTTTTTGTTTGATAAAAGAACAACTACCAAAATAGTTATTTTATTCTAAAACATTTTGTACAACCATCAATTTCATAAACTATATAAACTATGTTTTGAAAAACAAACGGGATTTTGTTTTGATCTGCCCTAAGGAGGGGTAGCATATCTCTGTTTTTGGGGTATAAGTTCCTCTAGGCCTATATACAGTCAAATAGTGTCAATAATAACATGATGACATATTAAATCTTATTCAATTAAATTTAGCCAAATACAATTATTCTGTTTTGGCAATCTTACAACCCAGTCTGTGAGCATTGACTATGTTCCCTCTTATTATAGACTACTTATTTTACTATTTGTTCTTAGTTTAGTCACTTATTTGCATTGTACCACTATTTTTGTTTAAATATAATGCTTCTGTTTTGTTCCTAAAAGCCTATTCTGGGACAGTGGTTGCAAATTAGCCATGGTTAGAAACTTATATGCATGGGGTCTACTTTGTATTTTACATATGAAACAATGTTTGTGTTCCTGTTAAATAGATAGATACGATTTTTCTTTCTTTTTTTTTCTGCTTGTTTGTAATATTAAATAACAAAGAGTAAGGTGCTTTACATGCTTTTTGTAAAGTGTCTTGAGATAACATGTGTTATAAATTGCCACTTAAATACAAATAAAAAATGTGTTGATTTATTGATTGATTGAATAAAATACAAACAAAATACAAAAATGCCACTTGAGGGAACTTGGTTGGGGGAGTTCATTGTGGAATAGGTTTTTACTCTTTATTAGTAATCAATCATCCTAAAAGCACTTACAAAACACAGATTTAAGCTGGTTAAAATTCACTGATGACATACAGTAAATGTCTGAAATGTAAGAATTAGCCTCCTGTTCTTCTCTTACGTTCAACTTCTGATGATATTGAAAAAATGGTATCATAAACTATATGGATGGAAAAAAAAATAACAACATATTTTCTTTGCTGCAGCAAAGGTTGAAAAACATTTTTAAAAGAAGAAAATTGCAAACTATTATTGTACGGTTCAACATTAACTTGAGCCCCACTCTTCAATATGGTTTATTAACAAGCATATGGCTCCCCCTGCTGGCTCATTAAGATATACAATCAATTAAAGAAATTCCTTGTTTGGAGATCCACAGAGATATTATGATTGAAGGTATAAACAATTATGATTAAAAAAATGACTGCTAAAGGGAAAATGAGTAGGCTTAAAACATGATCTTAAAAGCAAAAAGAAAAACATATTTTCACTTCTATCATGTGGAATAATGATCTGACAATTATTGAAACTTTGTAAAAAAAAAAGAATGACAGGCTCCCTGAACATAGTTATTTAACCTCCATAACTTTAAATCATTCAAACAACACACAATTAAATCAGTTTGTCTTTTAAAGGTACGGGGTTCTTCCTGATGAGTAAAGCAATAACACAAAAACACATACTGTAATTGAAAGAAAGAAAAGCAATGTATGTAAAAATGGCACTTTGCATAGTAAAAATCACAATGCATTAACAAAGGAGTCTGAAACATCTTGATTAGTTTAAAAAAAAAAAAACAGTTTGTGATATAAAATAAGACAAGTTGTAACGTTTCTGAATTCAGCGATTTTAAAATGACACACCTGATGCACTCAGCTTACAACAGATATTTTTAAAGATCAGTTAGTAACCCCTGGGTCTCCATGTCCCACACCAAACATCTTCATTCAGCTGCAGATCAGTCCCAGGTGTTCACAGAGGAAGGGGTCGAGGTCACAGAGAGCCTTAATCATCTTTGAACTCGCAGCATCACCTTTCTTCCTCACCGTGTCGATTACGGAGCGAGCTTTGTCTCTTTTGTTTTGCATCTCGTCCGCTGACTCCCGCTCAGAGTCGTTCATCACCGTTTCCTCAAACAGTTTGTCCAGCAGACTTTTGAGGACAGGTGCTGATACCCCCTCAATGAAGCTGCACCGTATAGCAAACAGCCTCTGGTTTGCAGGCAGTTTCAGGGTGCTCGGCCCACAGGACCTGTTTAATCCAGAGGACCGAAGACAAACTAGTCTTTCCCAGACGCTGCAGGAGTCGGTAGTATGTCTCAAAACCAGCATAATGTGTTCACAAAGGCTCAAAAGGTCACTGATGGAGAGATCCTCTTCTTTTTGTTCCTCCTCACTGATGGGACCTTGGAGAACATCAGTGATCTTCTCATCTTTAGTTGCGTGTCTGTTTGACATGGAAGTTTGACTTTCTTCATTTGTGTGTAATGACTCAGATTTGTCTTTATTCAACTGTTCCTGCTCTGTAGGTAATGAGTCATCTGCAACCGTATTCCAGGGTCTAACAAGCTGAGGAGATGAAGACCAGCGGAGGGGCGTGGATGAACCACAATCAGGAAGGCTTATGTTGCAGGGATCTGACCTTTCTACAGGCAAATGTAAACCATGGTGTTGATATGTCGGTGTTCTACTGTGGTCAGGCAACAGTCCTCCTCCTGACATACCAATAAATTGAATAACTGGAACAGTATTAAAACCGCTGTAGCCTTTTTTTGTTTCGTGTATTTCGGATAACATTTTCTCCCTCCTCTGAATTCTGGTTTCAGGACTGCTGGAAGGGCTCCAGCTGCTGGAAAGCTGAACAGAGGGCCCTGCTCTAAGTAACTGTTGACTTGTATGTCTGCCCATTTTTTTAGTGGGTTCTTGAGAAGGAACAGGAAGTGGTTGGACAAGTTGTGTATTTAATAATGGGTCTTTTCTGTCTAAATTTATCTTCTCCACCTGTGAGGACTGGAAAGACCACCGGTCCCATATATCTTGTGCTACAATTTCTTCAGTGTCACTTGATTGTTGGAGATCTAAGGCCTGGGCTTCCATGTTCAAACTAGTAAAAGAACAGTAATCTGTAGGAGGAACCGGAGTGGATCGGGGCCACTGATCAGAATCAACAAGTGCAGAGTGTCTAGGCCTCGCCCCTTCGAGTGTATGATGATCACCCACAGACTTACTTTCTAACTGTAATGAAAATCCATGTTTGCCTAGTTTTCGTCCTTTGAGAGGAAGCATGGGGAAGACACTTTTGCAAACAAATTGGTCTGATGTTTCATGTGAGTGGTCATGTGGAAGACTAACATCATTTGAAAACATTTGCGATCGACATTGAAACGGTTCACAAAAGTTCAAAAGGTCACTGTTGTTGGAGAGATCCTCTTCTTTTTGTTCCTCCTCATTGATGGGACCTTGGAGAACATCAGTGATGTTTTCTGGGCACGAGGGGCCAGGAGCAGACTTGTTCTGTGAGCCTGACATCACACATCCTCCTCCTGACAAGTAATATGATGGATGATTCAGAATACACTGATTGTAAGGTGAGGGAAAGTATGCTGCCCGCTGATTACTTTTCTCCACCCACTGGCTCCTGCCAAACACAACAGAGGAGAGTGATTCAGTTGATTGTTGACTTTGTTTATTGTGTCCCAAAATCTTCTCATCTTTAGTTGCGTGTCTGTCTGACATGGAAGTTTGACTTTCTTCATTTGTGTGTAATGACTCAGATTTGTCTTTATTCAACTGTTCCTGCTCTGTAGGTAATGAGCCATCTGCAACCATACCCCTGTGTAAAAGCCGAGGAGATGAAGACCAGCGGAGGGGCGTGGATGAACCACAATCAGGAAGGCTTATGTTGCAGGGATCTGACCTTTCTACAGGCAAATGTAAACCATGGTGTTGATATGTCGGTGTTCTACTGTGGTCAGGCAACAGTCCTCCTCCTGACATACCAATAAATTGAATAACTGGAACAGTATTAAAACCGCTGTAGCCTTTTTTTGTTTCGTGTATTTCGGATAACATTTTCTCCCTCCTCTGAATTCTGGTTTCAGGACTGCTGGAAGGGCTCCAGCTGCTGGAAAGCTGAACAGAGGGCCCTGCTCTAAGTAACTGTTGACTTGTATGTCTGCCCATTTTTTTAGTGGGTTCTTGAGAAGGAACAGGAAGTGGTTGGACAAGTTGTGTATTTAATAATGGGTCTTTTCTGTCTAAATTTATCTTCTCCACCTGTGAGGACTGGAAAGACCACCGGTCCCATATATCTTGTGCTACAATTTCTTCAGTGTCACTTGATTGTTGGAGATCTAAGGCCTGGGCTTCCATGTTCAAACTAGTAAAAGAACAGTAATCTGTAGGAGGAACCGGAGTGGATCGGGGCCACTGATCAGTTGTTGACAAGTAATATGATGGATGATTCAGAATACACTGATTGTAAGGTGAGGGAAAGTATGCTGTCTGCTGATTACTTTTCTCCACCCACTGGCTCCTGCCAAACACAAGAGAGGAGCCTGATTCAGTTGATTGTTGACTTTGTTTATTGTGTCCCAAAATCTTCTCATCTTTAGTTGCGTGTCTGTCTGACATGGAAGTTTGACTTTCTTCATTTGTGTGTAATGACTCAGATTTGTCTTTATTCAACTGTTCCTGCTCTGTAGGTAATGAGCCATCTGCAACCATACCCCTGTGTCTAAGCAGAGGAGATGAAGACCAGCGGAGGGGCGTGGATGAACCACAATCAGGAAGGCTTATGTTGCAGGGATCTGACGTTTCTACAGGCAAATGTAAACCATGGCGTTGATATGTCGGTGTTCTACTGTGGTCAGGCAACAGTCCTCCTCCAAGCATATCAGGAAATTGAATAACAGGAACAGTATTAAAACCGCTGTAGCCTTTTTTTATTTTGTGTATTTCATATAACATTTTCTCCCTCCTCTGAATTCTGGTTTCAGGACTTCTGGAAGGGCTCCAGCTGCTGGAAAACTGAACAGAGGGCCCTGATGATTTAAGTAATTGTTGACTTTTATGTCTGCCCATTTTTTTAGTGGGTTCTTGAGAAGGAACAGGAAGTGGTTGGACAAGTTGTCTCTCAGATCTTTTCACTTTTTTAAGACACTTGCCCTTGAACGGGGTTGAGGTCAAATCCCTTTCGCTGAGCTTCTTTAAAAACTTTTGATCCATTGTATTTAATAATGGGTCTTTTCTGTCTAAATTTATCTTCTCCACCTGTGAGGACTGGAAAGACCACCGGTCCCATATATCTTGTGCTACAATTTCTTCAGTGTCACTTGATTGTTGGAGATCTAAGGCCTGGGCTTCCATGTTCAAACTAGTAAAAGAACAGTAATCTGTAGGAGGAACCGGAGTGGATCGGGGCCATTCAGTTGATTGTTGACTTTGTTTATTGTGTCCCAAAATCTTCTCATCTTTAGTTGCGTGTCTGTCTGACATGGAAGTTTGACTTTCTTCATTTGTGTGTAATGACTCAGATTTGTCTTTATTCAACTGTTCCTGCTCTGTAGGTAATGAGCCATCTGCAACCATACCCCTGTGTAAAAGCCGAGGAGATGAAGACCAGCGGAGGGGCGTGGATGAACCACAATCAGGAAGGCTTATGTTGCAGGGATCTGACCTTTCTACAGGCAAATGTAAACCATGGTGTTGATATGTCGGTGTTCTACTGTGGTCAGGCAACAGTCCTCCTCCTGACATACCAATAAATTGAATAACTGGAACAGTATTAAAACCGCTGTAGCCTTTTTTGTTTCGTGTATTTCAGATAACATTTTCTCCCTCCTCTGAATTCTGGTTTCAGGACTGCTGGAAGGGCTCCAGCTGCTGGAAAGCTGAACAGAGGGCCCTGCTCTAAGTAACTGTTGACTTGTATGTCTGCCCATTTTTTTAGTGGGTTCTTGAGAAGGAACAGGAAGTGGTTGGACAAGTTGTGTATTTAATAATGGGTCTTTTCTGTCTAAATTTATCTTCTCCACCTGTGAGGACTGGAAAGACCACCGGTCCCATATATCTTGTGCTACAATTTCTTCAGTGTCACTTGATTGTTGGAGATCTAAGGCCTGGGCTTCCATGTTCAAACTAGTAAAAGAACAGTAATCTGTAGGAGGAACCGGAGTGGATAGGGGCCACTGATCAGAATCAATAAGTGCAGAGCGTCTAGGCCTCGTCTCTTCGAGTGTATGATGATCACCCACAGGCTTACTTTCTAACTGTAATGAAAATCCACTTCTGCCTAGTTTTCGTCTTTTGGGAGGAAGCATGGGGAAGACACTTTTGCAAACAAATTTGTCTGATGTTTCATGTGAGTGGTCATGTGGAAGACTAACATCATTTGAAAACATTTGCGATCGACGTTGAGACGGTTCACAAAGGCTCAAAAGGTCACTGTTGTTGGAGAGATCCTCTTCTTTTTGTTCCTCCTCACTGATGGGACCTTGGAGAACATCAGTGATCTTCTCATCTTTAGTTGCGTGTCTGTCTGACATGGAAGTTTGACTTTCTTCATTTGTGTGTAATGACTCAGATTTGTCTTTGTTCAACTGTTCCTGCTCTGTAGGTAATGAGTCATCTGCAACCGTATTCCAGGGTCTAACAAGCCGAGGAGATGAAGACCAGCGGAGGGGCGTGGATGAACCACAATCATGAAGGCTTATGTTGCAGGGATGTGACGTTTCTACAGGCAAATGTAAACCATGGCGTTGATATGTCGGTGTTCTACTGTGGTCAGGCAACAGTCCTCCTCCAAGCATATCAGGAAATTGAATAACTGGAACAGTATTAAAACCGCTGTAGCCTTTTTTTATTTTGTGTATTTCATATAACATTTTCTCTATCATCTGATTTCTGGTTTCAGGACTTCTGGAAGGGCTCCAGCTGCTTGAAAGCTGAACAGAGGGCCCTGCTCTAAGTAATTGTTGACTTGTATGTCTGCCCATTTTTTTAGTGGGTTCTTGAGAAGGAACAGGAAGTGGTTGGACAAGTTGTCTCTCAGATCTTTTCACTTTTTTAAGACACTTGGCCTTTAACGGGGTTGAGGTCAAATCCCTTTCGCTGAGATTCTTTAACCACTCTTGAAGCCATGTATTTAATAATGGGTCTTTTCTGTCTAAATTTATCTTCTCCACCTGTGAGGACTGGAAAGACCACCGGTCCCATATATCTTGTGCTACAATTTCTTCAGTGTCACTTGATTGTTGGAGATCTAAGGCCTGGGCTTCCATGTTCAAACTAGTAAAAGAACAGTAATCTGTAGGAGGAACCGGAGTGGATAGGGGCCACTGATCAGAATCAACAAGTGCAGAGCGTCTAGGCCTCGTCTCTTCGAGTGTATGATGATCACCCACAGGCTTACTTTCTAACTGTAATGAAAATCCACTTCTGCCTAGTTTTCGTCTTTTGGGAGGAAGCATGGGGAAGACACTTTTGCAAACAAATTTGTCTGATGTTTCATGTGAGTGGTCATGTGGAAGACTAACATCATTTGAAAACATTTGCGATCGACGTTGAGACGGTTCACAAAGGCTCAAAAGGTCACTGTTGTTGGAGAGATCCTCTTCTTTTTGTTCCTCCCCATTGATGGGACCTTGGAGAACATCAGTGATGTTTTCTGGGCACGAGGGGCCAGGAGCAGACTTGTTCTGTGAGCCTGACATCACACATCCTCCTCCTGACAAGTAATATGATGGATGATTCAGAATACACTTATGGTAAGGTGAGGGAAAGTATGCTGTCTGCTGATTACTTTTCTCCACCCACTGGCTCCTGCCAAACACAAGAGAGGAGTCTGATTCAGTTGATTGTTGACTTTGTTTATTGTGTCCCAAAATCTTCTCATCTTTAGTTGCGTGTCTGTCTGACATGGAAGTTTGACTTTCTTCATTTGTGTGTAATGACTCAGATTTGTCTTTATTCAACTGTTCCTGCTCTGTAGGTAATGAGCCATCTGCAACCATACCCCTGTGTCTAAGCAGAGGAGATGAAGACCAGCGGAGGGGCGTGGATGAAGAACCACAATCAGGAAGGCTTATGTTGCAGGGATCTGACGTTTCTACAGGCAAATGTAAACCATGGCGTTGATATGTCGGTGTTCTACTGTGGTCAGGCAACAGTCCTCCTCCAAGCATATCAGGAAATTGAATAACTGGAACAGTATTAAAACCGCTGTAGCCTTTTTTTATTTTGTGTATTTCATATAACATTTTCTCCCTCATCTGATTTCTGGTTTCAGGACTTCTGGAAGGGCTCCAGCTGCTGGAAAGCTGAACAGAGGGCCCTGATGATTTAAGTAATTGTTGACTTGTATGTCTGCCCATTTTTTTAGTGGGTTCTTGAGAAGGAACAGGAAGTGGTTGGACAAGTTGTCTCTCAGATCTTTTCACTTTTTTAAGACACTTGGCCTTTAACGGGGTTGAGGTCAAATCCCTTTCGCTGGGATTCTTTAACCACTCTTGAAGCCTTCTATTTAATAATGGGTCTTTTCTGTCTAAATTTATCTTCTCCACCTGTGAGGACTGGAAAGACCACCGGTCCCATATATCTTGTGCTACAATTTCTTCAGTGTCACTTGATTGTTGGAGATCTAAGGCCTGGGCTTCCATGTTCAAACTAGTAAAAGAACAGTAATCTGTAGGAGGAACCGGAGTGGATAGGGGCCACTGATCAGAATCAACAAGTGCAGAGCGTCTAGGCCTCGTCTCTTCGAGTGTATGATGATCACCCACAGGCTTACTTTCTAACTGTAATGAAAATCCACTTCTGCCTAGTTTTCGTCTTTTGGGAGGAAGCATGGGGAAGACACTTTTGCAAACAAATTTGTCTGATGTTTCATGTGAGTGGTTATGTGGAAGACTAACATCATTTGAAAACATTTGCGATCGACGTTGAGACGGTTCACAAAGGCTCAAAAGGTCACTGTTGTTGGAGAGATCCTCTTCTTTTTGTTCCTCCTCACTGATGGGACCTTGGAGAACATCAGTGATCTTCTCATCTTTAGTTGCGTGTCTGTCTGACATGGAAGTTTGACTTTCTTCATTTGTGTGTAATGACTCAGATTTGTCTTTGTTCAACTGTTCCTGCTCTGTAGGTAATGAGTCATCTGCAACCGTATTCCAGGGTCTAACAAGCCGAGGAGATGAAGACCAGCGGAGGGGCGTGGATGAACCACAATCAGGAAGGCTTATGTTGCAGGGATGTGACGTTTCTACAGGCAAATGTAAACCATGGCGTTGATATGTCGGTGTTCTACTGTGGTCAGGCAACAGTCCTCCTCCAAGCATATCAGGAAATTGAATAACTGGAACAGTATTAAAACCGCTGTAGCCTTTTTTTATTTTGTGTATTTCATATAACATTTTCTCTATCATCTGATTTCTGGTTTCAGGACTGCTGAAAGGGCTCCAGCTGCTTGAAAGCTGAACAGAGGGCCCTGCTTTAAGTAATTGTTGACTTGTATGTCTGCCCATTTTTTTAGTGGGTTCTTGAGAAGGAACAGGAAGTGGTTGGACAAGTTGTCTCTCAGATCTTTTCACTTTTTTAAGACACTTGCCCTTGAACGGGGTTGAGGTCAAATCCCTTTCGCTGGGATTCTTTAACCACTCTTGATGCCTTGTATTTAATAATGGGTCTTTTCTGTCTAAATCTATCTTCTCCACCTGTGAGGATTCAGCTGTTTGCTCACTGCTGCCGGCCTCACTCCCAGCAGAGGAGGTGATGGCCGTTTCTGCTTTTTCTTCTTCCATCTTCTCTTTTTCAACTTGAATATCTTCTTTATGTTGCAGCTGTGTTTTCTTTATCTGGTCCCAGGCCCTTAAATAAAGAACAGAATGACATGTTCATTATTTTTAGTGTATAAGGATGTCTCTTTGAAACACAGTTCCACATTGATACATACCACATACAATCAGGTTCGCACTTACACTAGGCAATCCGTACCGTTTGACCCCCAATGTCCAGTTTGTTTGACTAGTGTGAGTGCTCCTTACATTGCTCAGACACGGTATACTTCCTTGGCCCTGGCTCAGTTGGAAGACGTGGACTATAGCACAGTGGATCATGCACAAGCAGGGGTATGCAACGAGGACATGACGGATAATTGATGGGAGGGCCATATCTGACCATGTTCTCTGTGTTGTTCTCCCTTAGACTGACTGATAAATAATAAAGAATAAAATAATAATCATTTTTAGCAAATGTATTTCTTAGTGTGGAAGTCAAAGGGTTGTTACATCCTCCTGTCATGTCTCAACATACCATAGAGGCGAAATAGTGAGGAGTCGTTCTGGTGTGAGTCGTATGAACTGCTTCAACGATTTAAGATGATACATCTATGATGCCTGTAGTGGCGATATCTATAGTCTATAAATAACAAAAATTACAAACAAACTATAAACTTCACACAAACTCATAATAAAGCCAGAGGCACCTAGAGGGCGAATCTTACACAAGATATATTAATAAGTCCATTGTCCAGATGATGATAGAAGGTTTTAGGGTGGTTTATTTTATCCAGAGACATCAAGCAGGCAACAAACAACAAAAAACGCTGCTGTCTCTCTTATCCTGTCATCTGCTGTTGGTCCTGGCTTCCTGGTAAAAAAACAGTCTCACCTGGCTAACTGGCTATATAGACACACCCATGTACAGACTCCACCTTATGCCCCAAGTAGCAAAATAAACGAATGGAAATAACTCATATGAATGTAAACAATAATAATCAAAATACCCCGAACATAATTCAGAGATATCTTGGTAATTCAGAAAACAGAGCATGAATTGTTCCCTCTTTTATTATATAAACCCGGAACAAGATTTCAATTCAACAACATGACTCATGACATTCTCACGAAGCTGTGTCCGCCGGTATATTTAATCACAATAGCCTACATTAAATAATTTTTGTACAAAAAAAACAACCTGTTTTCGTCATTTCCCACAGTGAGAGTTTTTACGGTTTTGACAGGCTTTGTGTGTGTGAGAGTGATGTTATCAATGTCCATTTACCTGGTAAGATGGTCTCAAGGTCCCTCTTTGGATCACCGTGTTGACTCCTCTTGTGGATTTTTTGGGTCCATTTTAGAGCTAATCCCTATCAGCGCAGTCTGTGGATACCGGTGACAGTTCGTACAGTTACAGCACAATTTATATTTGGATCTGGTCTGAACTCGGGCTACTGAAGATTCTCTGAGTTTCCAAGTCCCTTTCCGAATAGTCACAGGTCAGTAGGCAGTACCTACTTTTCAGTATACTGAACTTTAGTGGTCATTCAGTATGCATTTTTTGGGTCCACCTCAGTATACTGAACATTTCAGTATGGACACTAACTTCCTGGTTTCATACAGTATAGATCGGATGCATGCTTTCAGGAAATGAGTTGTATATTACCAACTACAATGCTGTGCGAAATTAAACGTAAATCGTCACTTCACATCTGCCTCCAAATCAAAACAAACGAGCGTGGATTCATTAATTGAATCTAGAGTTAAAGTCCCGACTGAAATCACTACTTTTAATCAACAACAGAAAATATAACAAATGTCTGCATTATTATAAAACATTTCCCCCTCTATTTAAATAATGATTTCACTATTTAAATGTCTTTATTCGTTTATTTTACTTTATATTACTGTCTTTCATGTGTTCTTTCCTTTATGTAGGCTACTGTATGTTATTTAGTTATTTAATCTGTCTTTTACTTGATTTACATTGTGATATTGTTTTTTGTTTACCTGACTGTATATGAACATTACTCTTCTTGAATAAAGCTAAACAAAAAAAACGGGTGGATGCGGCCGGTTAGGGAAACGTAAATGAGTAGTCTACTGTCTACTGTGCTGCATACTGAATAGTAGGTACTAACAGTATGCAGCACGGATAGTAGGTACTGCCTACTGACAGATTGGTTGAATCCGAATTGCCAAGTACCTACTCAGCTATTCGGAAAGGGTCTGAGTGAACACACAAATACATTTCGACGAACTTCAATTATCTTCAATAACCCTGTTACATGAGCACCAGCATTACAAGCTCTCAAAATCTGAGAAACCACAGGGAGGCACATACACACACATCCATTTACATTTCAAGGACAATAGGAGTCATCCATAGTTAGGGTAGCTGACATAATTGACAGACGGGCGCTGTGTAATGTTTGTCAGGAGGCTTAAAACCCGACTCACCTCTCAGCTTGTCTTTAGGTTGAATGAAAGTTAGGCTGAAATGGGATTTCCAGCATGGTGACGGCCTCTGGACCCTCTGCCAGATGGCTGACGTCACTCTGGCTTCATCCATAAATATTTACAACATATAGATTTATAAAAAAACATTTATAAAAAATCTCAATAACGGTACTCAGTGCCCTCTATTATATGGCACTGACGGTGCGAAGCTGTGTTGTATGTTTTATCATCATCACCAATCATACATTTGTGTTTGCCTGACAGTTGTGTGCTGTAGGTTAGTCAAACTGGGCTTCCTGCTGATGAGACTTTCTGAAGTATGTGCGCTTCGGGGAATCTCCCTGATGTGTTTTTGACCAGAACATAAGAGAAAACCTGAAGGAGGTTTAGCCCAACCTGCTGACATCAGAGCCACAAAGCGATCATAAAACGAAACCCAATGTTACAATATGAAGCCTGTAAAATTATAAGAGGTATTATTTTCAAGAAAACCACAAGACCATCTTTAATTAGAATCAGTTGAAAACGTGTAGGAGCTGTTAGATAAGAAACTCTATGTTTATGTTGTCCTGAGTTATGGTGTGAAGAGTGACCGTGATAACAGGCGACTCTCAGCAGAGTACAGCTGTGGTTATCGTTGTTACAACAGATTTGAAGACAGAAAGTGTCCAAACGAAGGCCTCTTTATCTTTTTCCACGTCAAAATATAGTCAACAAATGTGTCCTTTATAAATAAAATAAACAAAGAGGTCT
The DNA here is from genome assembly GCF_963930695.1 of Labrus bergylta. Lineage (NCBI taxonomy): Eukaryota > Metazoa > Chordata > Actinopteri > Labriformes > Labridae > Labrus > Labrus bergylta. Next base: position 9,046,174 of record NC_089214.1, on the reverse strand, counting down.
TCACAAGGACACTCAACAGCCCTTTTCAGAGTGCAATTGCGCTACAGCACCTTAATGAAGGCCATCTGTTTCTACGCCTTTAGACATTCATATCGATTCCGCAATAGTGTAACGGCGCTTCTTGGATGATGTTGATTATCCTCGGTTGTCTTGCCGTTAACTATAATACTAAACATACTTAATTGAATATATATATTCGGGTGTGGGTAAGTAAAAGCACGGGAACAACTTGTGCCGTGCGTCTCATACTTTTTAATGTCCGTCCATAACAAAGCATAACATATCAAGACTGCCCAACAACAACAGCGACACCTCACTTGTCTTAAAGCAATATCACTCCTCAAACCGTAACCATGGGTAACCTTAAAGGCATAGTGCATCATATCAAACAGATACTCTTGTACAGTACAAATTGTAAATATAAATGAAATGAGCATTAAATCAAATAATGTATATTATTTCAACCTAAGAAAAATAAAGATCTATAAAATAAAACTTCACAAAAATGAATCTCATCTCCATCTTACAATAGCATAATATTGGTGTCCCAGTCTGTGAATTAATATTGCCTTACAGCGGTGCAGAAGTACAAAAGCACAGGGCATAGCCCCACGCACGCACGCACGCACGCACGCACGCACACACGCACACGCTCTGCTGATCCCGTCTTGCCCCTGTAACACCTGTTACTAACTCCATAGGCAGCACAGAGTGGGGTTCACCTCGTACCACCATGACCCCTCTCTGAAGGAGAAACGTCACAGGGACGTAAATATCACGCCCTGACAAGGCAGCCTGAATCTGGCAAACATTCAAAGAATACAAAGACAACACAAAAAACATTTATAATATTTTAATCTGCATCACTTTGAACAACAAAATCCCTGTAAACATTACAAAAATCAGCACCTGTGTCATCGGAGGAAAAAGTGGTCCTGGTTTGACAAAAAGGGGAAAACTTGAACGCAGTCTGACGTCTGCAACAATAAATAGCCTGCAGTTTAGACTTCGGCAAACGGCCGGGTTACATTACAAGTGTTTTGAGAATCAAAGTCAGAGATTTAGAAGATGGTTTCAACACTTAATGGTGTTTTAAATGAATAGGAACACTTTGAGGAACTTGTAGATCCGTCAAAAGTTTGTTTTTGTGTCTAATTGGCTCTTTTTTTCCCTTTTTCACAACCCTAATTATCAAATACACAACAACAGGAACCGTAGTGGCTCTGGGCTGTAAAAATACTGGTTCTTTATCATCCTGCTTAATGAAACGCATGAGAAATCAATTCATATTGGAGGCTTGATTCAAATTGAAGTGAAGGTTAAGGAAACAATAAACACATTCCTGTTGGAAATATTCACATGTTTGAGTCACTACTTGTAGTCAGAACACCGTATTCGCAATTTTTATGCACAAAGATGTCGCTGAACATGTGTGGAAAATACCCAGAGTTGATTTTCCAACACATGCAGGAACCCTGTGAGAGAAGCACCAGGTTTGAGAGACCGTTAAGTCTTAAATCATCAACTACAGACATCACAGCAGCATGAGACGTCCCTCTGAAGTGTGAGATAAATTACAGGTGAAAGGTAAGAAAGGTGGAGCTCGAACAGGAGAAGGGAAAAAGAGGCTGGTATTGCTTCAAGTTGAGTCTGTGGTATTTTTCAAAGCACCAAAAGTCACAGAAAGAGTCAAAGGGTGATTGTTGGTACGTTATCAAAAGGCTTATTTCACACGAGGAATCAAGATGACATCAATGTGATTGGATGCCATGAGGAGGAGGCAGTACAGAAAATTCAGAGGTCTCCTGAACGCAGCACCAAACAGATATGAAAATGTTTTTGTTTAGGAAAACATCATGCAAAGGTTAGAATCAGACATCTGATGCACAGAGAGGATAAATGGGTGGGTGTTCAGGACTGAAGGCACAGCAGAGAGGGGGGAGGGGAGGGGGGGGGGGCACAGGGGGACTCAAACAATTAACACCTCAGGAATATTTAACATGTTAAAGAGTTTCACTGTGCTCTACTC